>NC_091673.1:24197651-24500681 GCF_042453785.1 Malus domestica
CATCAGAGGCTAATCACAACACGACACGTGTTAATGTCAGAATGAAACTAGAAACTCTCTTCTATAAATAAAGATCATTCTCTCACAATATTTCCTAATGTCATTTGTACTAAATCATTCACTAGTACTCACTAAAAGAGAGCTTGAACCTATGTACTTGTGTAAACCCTTCACAATTAATGAGAACTCCTCTACTCCGTGGACGTAGCCAATCTGGGTGAACCACATACATCTTGTATTTGCTTCCCTGTCTCTATCCATTTGCATACTTATCCACATTAGTGACCGGAGAAATCTAGCAAAGGTCACACACTTGACACTTTCTGTTGTACCAATGTCCTCACTGATTTTGTGCATGGCGCCGTCTGTGGGAACGACACTTATTCCCTCTTTAGCTTTTTTAAACTGGTTTCCAGCATTCGTACACTCTCTTTTGACTAGGCATACCTTTCCAACATGGGGAGCGAAGGAAGCCACAACACACAGATTGACACCTCTCTTGCACTTGGTGAGAAGCAACAAAAGAATGAACAAACAAAGTTTGCTCTTCAGGCTCAAGTCGATGAGCTGGAGGCTCGGAACAACAAGATAGCGATGAAGAATGAGATCCTCTAAAAGCAGTATGAGAAGGTCTTCGAGATGCTCCACGAGGCTAGATATACTAAAACACACGTGCTCATCACCCTTGTGGAAGTCAACCATCAACTGGGTGCCCCCCAACATGGAGGGTCATTTGCCCTCGACCTGGGTATTCCTGTTTATGAGCGAGCTACTCATCGAAATGGCGACCAACATAAGACTTCTCTCAACCCAGATGCTTCGACCCGAAGCAGGAGGAATGGAGGAAGGCACCTCCTTACAAAAGGAGTGGAAGGATCAAAAGCCGTCTTTCGCGACTGTCGAGACTTCCTAAAGCAACGTTAAGACAATCCCATCCATGTAAGCTCGAAGATTAATGACCCAAGGGTCTCTGAAAGACTCGATCCCCTCCCATGTCCCAAACTGGCTACCAATTTAGGGAAAGGGCAACAAGTCCTAGAGAAACACGAAGGTATAGAGGACTCATAGATGTTTCGACAGACATACCTTGGAAGTCAATATGGCGAGTCCAGGGAAAAATCACATGATCTTGATCAAACCTTCCTACTTCCAAAAGGAGATGGCGATTTACGAAAGAAAGCTCCAGTGGTACATGACTCCACTCAGGACCCTCTTGTCGTACAACTCTTTAAAGAAGTAAACAAGTTGAAGGCCGAACGACAAGCTGAGATACCTGATTGGAACCAACCTAAGCCTGACCCTCTTACAAGGAGGATCCTTGACTCCCCCTCCAAGCAAAGATAAAGCAGAAGCTTGGCTTGCAACTCTATACTGGAAATGAGGACCCGATTGAACACCTTAACCTTTTTGAGTCCACCCTGGCATACCGGATGCACACCGACGAAGAGCGATGTCTTCTCTTCCCCTTCACCATCTCTGGCGGAGCTCTAAACTGGTATTGTCGTCTTCCACCTGAGACGGTAGACTCATTTGAGGAATTAAGGAAACTGTTTGTTTCTAAACACATTTTCTAGACTGATCGCTTGCACTCTACGGATGACTTATACACTATTCGCCAGAAGCCAGACGAGTCATTACGTATGTATGCTGGCCGCTTCAGCCATGAGTATTCCCGTTGTATCGAGGACCTTAACCTTCCAAACAGCAGCGGTGCCTCCTCCTACCTTACTTAATACTTTGCCAAGTCAATAAACATATCAATCTCAGGGCAAAAGGAAATATTTCCATCCTCACCAGTCCCATTTTAGTAAAAGGAGTAAGGGACACTATCGCGATAACCAAGGGTATCGCCAAGATGATACCCGCCCTCAGACAGTCAACATAGTGGGCCAAGAACGTGTCAGGACAGGCCCTACCCCGAGGTATGAGACATACATGCCTTTGAACGCCACATGCGTGGCCATTTACCCCAACATAGCACATCTGATACCGAAGCCAATGCCGAGGCAGTC
The DNA here is from genome assembly GCF_042453785.1 of Malus domestica. Lineage (NCBI taxonomy): Eukaryota > Viridiplantae > Streptophyta > Magnoliopsida > Rosales > Rosaceae > Malus > Malus domestica. Next base: position 24,199,664 of record NC_091673.1, read on the forward strand.
AGGTTACAAGCCCACGAAGAACACGGGCACGTTTTGCTGCTACCACGAACATAATGGCCATGACGGCGAGAAGTGTATCACCATTCGTAATCATATTGAAGCTTTGGCGTATAAAGGAAAAATTGATCGATTCCTCATTTACCCTTCAAGGGATAACCGTAACCAATGTCAAGTGAATGTGATATATTCCATAAGTGGCAGCACACACATATCTGAATCTTCCAATAGGGCCATGAAAAATAGCAAACGAGCTTTAAGACCTGGCCACCAAGTGTTTCACGTGGAAGACATCGGGGGAGGTAAGTATCAAAAGCCTAACTAGGATCCAATATGTTTCTACCTTGAGGAAGAAAGAGGTATCATCTACCTTCACAACGATCCACTGATCGTGGAGGCTCACATAGCCAACTTTGAAGTAAAAAGAATCCTGGTAGACACGGGGGCATCGGTTAATATCATGTTTGATGAAGCTTTTAGGGCACTTAATGTAGCTGAACACTTGCTCGATCGCTCAATTTCTCCTCTGATAAGCTTCTCCGGTGATATCGTGCAACCTATAGGGAGCATACACTTACCTTTCACCATTGGTACATGCCCTTACACAGCTACCATTACCAATAACTTCCTGATAGTTGATTGCCCAATGGCATACAATGTCATCTTTAGACGCATAGGCATCAATGTTCTTAAGGCCATGGTATCCACACATATGTTGTTGATGAAATTTCCAACCCCTTATGGCAATGGTTACATCCAAGGTTCTAAAAGTCGCTAGGCGCTAGTCGGGCGGCGGGCTGGGGCCTAGCGCCTAGGCGGGCGCCTAGGCGGTCTAGGCGGATTTAAGTAAATCTATCATATTTCATGTAAATAAGTGTCTACTTCTACTTGAAATATATATAATTTCATCATAAACTACAAAATAGAATGCATATATATCATGAAGTATTGGAACATAATGAAAACATGTGAAATAAGGATATAATGTTTATTCATTCAAGTATGCAACAAGTCTCTTACAATTTATTGGAAAAAAACAAAATGCAAAATGAAAGTTATGTATTTTCTGTCTAAGTGAGTTGCAACCTAGGCGGGTCTAAGCGGATGCCTAGGCGGGCTAGGCGGGTGCCTAGGTGGTCTAGGCGGTGGGCTGGGGCCTAGGCGGCGCTAGGCGGGGATTTTTAGAACAGTGGTTACATCAGAGGAGATCCACTTAGTGCACGATCATGTTACAACACTTCGGTCAAGCAATAACACCTACCTGTGCCCAAGGAAACCTTTTCTATACATGACCAAGTCATAAAGACCAGCCCGAACGAAGCCAACTTGGATCTTCACAGTGGCAACAGTCAACCCGACGATCCTCGAGATGACTCTTTCACCCAGCAAGCATAACCCGTTGAAGAGCTGGATAAGGTTTCTATATAAAAAGATTATCCAGATCGCATGGTGAAGATTGGCATCACCTTGTCACCACCCATTCGGTTGGCATTGATCTCTTTTTGCAAGAGAGCACTGAGGTCTTCGACTGGTCATACGAAGACATGCTAGGCATATATCTCGATATCATATGTCATCGCTTGAGTATTGACCCCAAGACCAAGCCGGTGAGACAGAAACGAAGATCTTATGACGCTGAACGATACGAAGAAATGAAGGTAGAAGTTGAAAAACTCAAAGGCATAGGCTTCGTCTGTGAAGTCAATTACCCAACATGGGTACCAAATGTGGTCATTGTTAAGAAAAATCTGACCAAAGAAAGTCTCTTGCTCCAAAAGGACTTGTGGAGAATGTGTGTCAACTACATCGACCTAAACAAAGGATGCCCGAATGATAGCTTTCTTCTTCCTCTCATTGACAAACTTATAGACACTACGGCAGGGTGTGAACTCCTGAGCTTCATGGATGCTTACTCAGGATACAACCAAATCTTCATAAACCCTTCGGACCAAGAACAGAGAGCCTTCACTACTGACAGGGGACTATATTGCTATAAAGTCATGCCCTTCGACCTAAAGAATACAGGAGTGACTTATCAGAGACTAGTCAATTCAATGTTCGCCGAACAGATGGGGAAGAGCATGGAAGTTTACGTTGATGATATGCTAGTCAATAGTAAACATGCTGACCAACACATCGCTAACCTATCTGAAACTTTCACCATTTTGAAGAGGTATCGAATGAGGTTGAACCTCAACAAATGTGCCTTCGGCGTAGGCTCTGGCAAATTCATAGGCTTTATGATAAGCCAACGAGGCATTAAGGCTAATCTTGAGAAGATCAAAGCAATCCTCGACATTAAGGAACTGGTAACTTCAAAAGACATCCAGAGCCTTACTGGCAAGGTGGCAGCCTTATTTAGGTTCATCTTTAAGGCCACAGATATATGTGCTCTTTTCTTCAAAGCACTTAAAGGAAGTAAGAAGTACATTACATGGACTGATGAATGTGCCGAGGCATTCAAGAACCTCAAAGACTACATGAGTAAAGCCCCTCTGCTATCCAAACCTGAGGTTGGTGACACTCGCATTATCTATCTGTCGGTATCGGCTTTAGCAGTAAGTTTCGTTCTCATTCGAAAAGATGGTAATGTCGAACATCCTGTGTACTATGCTAGCAAGGCCTTACAAGATGCAGAGACACGATACTTCAACATTGAGAAATTGGCTTTAGCATTGGTCATGTCTTCTTGAAAACTTCACCCTTACTTCCAAACACACTCCATCATCGCGCTTACCAATTATCATCTTTAACAGATACTCCAAAGTCCTGACACTTCGAGCCGAATGATCAAATGAACGATAACATTTGGTGAGTTTGACATCTTTTACCAACCAAAGCCAGCTGAGAAGGACTAAACAGTGGCAGACTTCATCGCCGACTTCACATATCCTGTTGACATTTTTTCTATGCCTAAAGAAGTGGTTTCATTACCCTTGAAAGCTTAAAAAATAGAACCAACAGCCCCATCATGGAGTCTATGTGTTGATGGCTCGTCCAACCAACAGGGTTGTGGAGCAGGACTAGTTCTTACGACCCCTGACAAAGTGGCAATGGAGTATGCTCTTCGTTTCAAATTCAAGGCATCGAATAATGAGGCCGAATATGAAGCCCTTCTAGCAGGCTTACGTTTGGCCAAACATCTTGGGGTCAAATGAATTGATATCTTCAGTGACTCCCAATTGGTGGTTAATTAGGTCACCAACAACTTTGATGCTAAGGATAACTCCATGGTAGCATATCTGGCATTAACTTATGTTTAACCTCCCCAGCTCATCCCCAATCTAATGGACAAGTCGAAGCCATCAACAAAATAATCAAGCGAACTTCGAAAACCAGTTTGGACAAGGCTAAAGGTTGTTGGCCAGAATTTGTACCCCAAGGTCTTTGGTTATACCGCACTTCATATCAGATATCAACAGTAGAAACCCCATTCTCACTTGCCTTTGGTACAGAGGCAGTTGTCCCAGTTGAGCTTGAGCAAGCAACTTTCCGATTCCAAAACTACGTGCAAAGCGAAAATGACAAACAACTTACCCTCAACTTAGATCTAGTCGAGGAACACAGAAACCAGGCTCACTTGTGGAATGTCGCCTACAAGCAGCACATCTCCAACTACTATGACTCAAGGGTCAAACCTCGTTCTTTCAAAATGGGGGACTAGGTATTGAAGAAAAGATTACTCTGCGACAGAGTCCCGAGTGAAGGAACACTTAGTCCAAACTGAGATGAATCGTTTGAAGTTGTTGGCATCAGTCGCCCTGGCTCCTTAGAAGCTCCAATTGTAAGACCCTTGGCCATCCATGGAACGTTGATCACTTAAAGTACTATTACAAGTAAACTCACATTGTACAAGTGTTAAGCTTCAGCCACTCGGCATCCTATGTAACAAAGACTATTTGGCATGAATTCAATAAAGAGGTTATTTAGACAACTCGGTCCTAATCCTTTGACATTCCTAGCAATGAAACACTCGAGTTCAAAGCTTCAACATGAATGCTTCCAACATGAAACAAAGTCTAAGTACATGTCAACAAGACTATACAAATAAACGAACAGCTTCACAGTATATTCGTTCAATCATACATTCCAACACATTCATACATAAGCCAACTGTGCTTTGAAAAGGTTCAACATACTTTGTGTCATTCGACACTTGCTACAATGTGCCTCAACACCTTGCCCTTATTCTTACCAACCAGGTGATGAAATGTGAAGAACGAACTCATCTTTATACCACCAACCAGGTGATGAAATGTACAACCCGTACTCTCCTTCATGCCACCAACCAGGTGAAGAAGGAACTCATCTTCATGCCATCAACCAGGTGATGAAATGTACAACTCGTACTCTTCTTCATGCCACCAACCAGGTGATGAAATGTACAACCCGTACTCTAATATCATTTGGCAACTTGCCACTCATGCCACCAACCAGGTAAAGAAGGAACTCATCTTCATGCCACCAACCAGGTGATGAAATGTACAACCCGTACTCTCCTTCATGCCACCAACCAAGTGATGAAATGTACAACCCGTACTCTAATATCATTTGGCAACTTGCCATTCATGCCACAAACCAGGTGAAGAAGGAACTCATCTTCGTGCCACCAACTAGGTGATAAAATATGATGAAAGCAACTCACCATTCATTCCACCTACCAGAAGACGAATGGTACAACTTGTACATGTGAACTCCTAGCATTCACAAATAATCAAAAACCCTTAAGCTTGACAACTCAACTAAGGGAGCAATTATGCCCAACAAGAGTTGTAATCACCAACAAAGTCTTATTGCAAGCTAATAACAACTTCAGTGTATGGCATACGAAGATCCAGCTATTCAGCCCTCTTACATCTGCTTCAGACATTTCTCCTCTGTAACAATGCAAACACTACAACTCGTAGAAAGCTTCACATACTCTTGATCAAGACAGTGTGAAGCAAAACCAATTTATGGTGCCAACAAGATCTTCATCAAAGGAGTTCAACCATAATTCTTAAAAGCTTCACACATTTTTTTATCAAGACAGTGTGAAGCAAAACCAATTTATGGTGCCAACAAGAGCTTCATCAAAGGAGTTCAACCACAATTCTCAAAAGGTTCACACACTCTTGATCAAGACAGTGTGAAGCAAAACCAATTTATGGTGCCAACAAAAGCTTCATCAATGAAGGGCAACCACAATTCTCAAAAGCTTCACACACTCTTGATCAAGACAGTGTGAAGCAAAACCAATTTATGTTGCCAACAAGAGCTTCATCAAAGGATTTCAACCACAATTCTCAAAAGCTTCACACACTTTTGATCAAGACAGTGTGAAGCAAAACCAATTTATGGTGCCAACAAGAGTTTCATCAATGGAGGGTAACCACAATTCTCTAAAGCTTCATACACTTTTGATCAAGACAGTGTGAAGCAAAACCAATTTATTGTGCGAACAAGAGCTTCATCAAAGGAGTTTAACCACAATTCTCAAAAGTTTCACACACTCTTGATCAAGACAGTGTGAAGCAAAACCAATTTATGGTGCCAACAAGAGCTTCATCAATGGAGGGCAACCACAATTCTCAAAAGCTTCACACACTCTTGATCAAGATAATGTGAAGCAAAACCAATTTATGGTGCCAACAAAAGCTTCATCAAAGGTGTTCAACCACAATTCTCAAAAGCTTCACACACTCTTGATCAAGACGATGTGAAGTAAAACAATTTTATGGTGCCAACAAAAGCTTCATCAGTGAAGGGCAATTACAACTCGTAGAAAACTTTACACACTCTTGATCAAGACTGTTCGAAGCAAATTCAATTTATATGGTTCATTCAAACCTTCGACTACAACAAGGTGTGGCTTGCATCATAATCTCTTGCTCAACAGTGTGGAAGCAAAATTTGTATATGTTGTCTCTCCCACATTTTCAAATTTCTAGTTTCCCAAAAAAAAAAAAATTGGGAAATTCAACAAAGCTTCATCAATGAAGGACAACTACAAATTCTCAAAAGCTTCACACTATCTTGATCAAGATAATGTGAAGCAAAACCAATTCATGGTACCCAACAAAGCTTCACCAACAAAAGCTTCATCAATGGAGAACAACTACAAATTCTCAAAAGTTTCACACTATCTTGATCAAGATAGTGTGAAGCAAAATCAATTCATGGTACCCAACAAAAGCTTCAACTCCAAAGCTTCACCTACAAAAGCTTCAACACAAAAGTTTCACCTACAAAGCTTCAACTCCAAAGCTTCACCTACAAAGCTTCAACACAAAAACTTCACCCACAAAAGCTTCACCCACAATAGCTTCACCTACAAACCTTTAACACAAAAGCTTCACCCACAATAGTTTCACCTACAAAAGCTTCACCCATAAAAGCTTCACCAACAAAAGCTTCATCCACCACAAAAGATTCACCCACAAAAGCTTCACCCACCATAAAAGCTTCACCCACAAAAGCTTCACACTATCTTGATCAAGATAGTGTGAAGCAAAATCAATTCATGGTACCCAACAAAGCTTCAATCTCAAAGCTGCACCTACAAAGCTTCACCTATAAAGCTGCACCTACAAAGCTTCACCTATAAAAATTCAAAAATTCAGAAATTGAAAATTCAGAAATTTGAAAATTCAAAAAAAAAAAAAAAAAAAAGCCTAGGCCTCCTCTTTTTTGGGCCTAACAATTTTCATAACAAATATATATGAATGAGGAGTTTTGGGCTACCACTTAGAAAGGAAAATGGTGAAGTTTTGTTACTTCGGAAACTTGGCTACTAGCAAAACACCTCATCCGTCAACTCCCTCGAAGTTTTGGAGGACTCCTACCATATGCTACTACACCTTGATACTCGGAAGTCTCATTACCTCAACCTACATGCTTCACTCACAAAGCTTCAAAATACAAGCTTCAACAAAAGAAAAAAAATTCAAAGAACTTAGTGAAGGAAGCCTTGGTGTATTTAACACAATACATTGAAATGAAACAAAGATTATTTATTAATATCTCCGATAAGTTACAAATATGTACATATACATGAATCAAAATAAACAAATAAGAGGGAGCCTTCACAAAGGTTGCTCAGGAGAAGTCTCAACAATCGGCAGAGCCCCATGAATAGGGGGCACCAGAGGGTGATCATTTGGAGCCTCAGTACTGGGCAGAACCCCAGAAGGAGAAGGCACCGAAGGTTGATCATTTGAAGCTTCAGTACGCGGTACAGCCCCAGAAGACGAAGGCAATAAATGCCTTTAGAACAAACCCACAAACCTTTGATGATTAAGTAAAATCTAACCATCAGATTCCTGCAGCTGATGAAGCTTCCTCTTCATGTTTGTAGCATAGTCATGTGCAAGCCTGTGCAACTGTTTATTCTCATGCTTGAGCCCTCTGATCTCCTGTTTGAGACTTATCACTTCAGCCCCTAATGATTCAACTTGGCGGGTTCGAGCAAATAGGCGTTGGGCCATATTAGACACAGAACCTGCACACTGAACACTGAGAGCCAGAGAATCCTTAACAGCCAACTCATCAAACCATTTGGACAGTAGTCTGTTATCTTTGGGAGTGAGAAGATTCTTGGCCACCACCGCAGCGGTCATATCATTCTTTATCACAGAGTCCCCAACAGTAAGAGGACCAGTAGGGGATAAGAAGGATGGGCGCCATATGTTGTCTTGAGGAGACACGGCTGCCTCTTCACCAAAGTTCAAGTCAAAACGACAGTTGGATGGACCAGACATTTTTAGAAATGATGAAGGAGAAATGAGTTCCAATAAATCTCTGAAGTACAAAAACAAGGGAAAAATTCCTACAAGCAATAACTCTCTGAACGTACTTCTTGCACACAATTGGTGCCCCTATAAAAGAAAGGGCAGCATGGCCATTTGTTTAAAAATCGAAGAGGCACCACTCTCCGGATTTCGAGAAGCAGATTTTCCTTAGCTTCTTTCTCCCCCCGATAATACCTATGATAACAAGCCACACCAGAACAAGAGTATCTCATATCATCAGGGTTAAAAACAAAAGTATCCCATATCATGCTTTTTCCCTATCGTTTCCTTTGCCCTTGCTCTTACCTGCAGGATAAGGAGAAAAAACGCAATCAGTCGGAACCTGAAATCAAACTTCTGATCTGGAACTGATTGCCCATAATCTTTGCATGGTTGTTGCCTAACATTGCTCTCGAGTACTCATCCTCAACTGTTGTCAAGGTCACGAAGTCCTCCGACAAATACCTCAGAACAGTTGATATGATATTGACGTTTTACATTGAAGCTGCCACACATGGATGAGTCGCTAAGAAGTAGTGCTCTGAATGACCATTTAAATGCAAAGGTTGCATTCCACTCTTGCATCGGGGACAAATGCTGTAAAAGATTGAAGCAGAATGATCAATGATGAACTGGAACATATCACTACAGCACGATGCCCTTCCTGCAGAACCATACAACCCAGACAGAGGAGTCTAAATCAAATCCAAACCCAGCATCGCTGCCCTATCCGAAGAACTCGAGAAGCTTTAACAATCTTTCACTGACACCATCGCCAAAGAGCAAAGCCTCGCCATACCACACCCACTACTTTGTCGACAGCAAAAGTATCCCATATCATTAGGGTCGAACGTACTCTAGATTTGAGGGACTTGTTTTGACCCTCAAATTCTTGAGTCGGACTTATACTCTGAAGGAAACCAGAAAACCCTCCAGCCCAGTTCAAGAATAAGCTTGTGGAAAGTTACTTCTTCAAAAGCAAAAGTATCTCATATCATCTCTTCTCCATTTGATACTTTACCTTGTGCATCTTCACCGGTTAGAGATACCACTTCTGGATAGAGGAAAAGTATTTCAAAAGAAGATGCCACATCTACCTATGAGACAGATAAAACAAGTAAAGACGATACCACACTTCGGTACTTAGAAGTTTCGTGATTACTCAATGGCTTGGATCTTGCAAGTCCCCAATTAAAAAGCTTCCCTCACTCAAGAACTTAGGGAAGCACTGTTTGTACCATACTTGACCAACCCCGAAATTACTAAGCACCAGTCAATATTATACCACCAAGGACCCATAAGAGTCTCCCTCCAACCAGGAGGCCAATCACAACGCGACACATGTCAACATCAGAGGCCAATCATAACGCGACATGTGTTGACATCAGAGGCCAATCACAGCACGACACGTGTCAATGTTAGAATGAAACTAGAAACTCTCTTCTATAAATAGAGATCATTCTCTCACAATATTTCCTAATGTCATTTGTACTAAATCATTCACTAGTACTCACTAAAGAAGAACTTGAACCTATGTACTTATGTAAACCCTTCACAATTAATGAGAACTCCTCTACTCCATGGACGTAGCCAATCTGGGTGAACCACGTACATCTTGTATTTGCTTCCCTGTCTCTATCCATTTGCATACTTATCCACACTAGTGACCAAAGCAATCTAGCGAAGGTCACAAACTTGACACTTTCTGTTGTACCAAAGTCCTCACTGATTTTGTGTATCAACAAAGTTTATTAATAAAAAAATGTTATTACTTTATTGGCTAGATTATTGCCATTTCGATAAACTCCATCCGCTATTACAAGGGCTTCTTGCCAAGCTTTCAAATATTTATGTAGATGTTTGTACCTACTATTGCTCGGTTTATGATGTGCCTTGAATCTGCTTCATAAATTGTGCATAAATCATCTTTCACATTTGTTGCACCCTCATATCATTCATGTGACCAGGTCATGAGTAACATACACGGAAAACCACAAGCAAAGTAACATCTTCCCCGATCATCCAAATTGCTTTCTCACTCTTTTTTTTTGGTAGAAAAAGGATTTGTAAAGTGAAAAACAAATATAGAAGATTGTAATAAAAATTATATTGAGTTCTGATGTGGGAATGAAAAATATGGTTGGGTATTTATAGAATAATAATAAAAGAAAATCATTTTTTTTTCAAATTTTAAATTTTTTTTTACTGTTGGATTAATCATGGCTGTTGATGTTTTACTCACCTGAAATCCGATGCACTAGAACGTTCCACATGGCATAATAGTAACATTTTATACGGTCCAGAACATTCAGCCATTGGAAATCCAACGACTCACAAATTGCCACGTTGTGGTGGCAGTTGGACTGTTGCAGCAGACACGACAACATAAGTGTTGGTCCACTTGCCAAGTTCACACATGCATTGCACATGCCAGACACAAAAAAAATAAAACAATGCGACTGACATCAGCTTGCCCACTAATGCAAGGCCGAATATAAGTTGTATGGGCATCTTGGACAGGCTTCACATGGCCCACCACTTACCCACTTCTTCTAGGCCCGTTGGAGCAATTTTTTTATGGCAACTTTAGGCCCTTGCCCATGCCTTTACCTTTCACTAATGGATGAATTTGCATAGAATTAGAAAGAGTGAGATCACATGCTATAACACGTGCCGTTCATATTTGATATTCATCTTCACTTCTAAGTGAGAGCTTTTAGGTTCTATTCTCGCCAAAGACAAAGTTGAACCACATTATTAAGGCAAGTCCATTGTAAGACTTAACTCACTCCCTCACCCCCTTAGTATAGATACTATAGTTTGTTCAAAAAAAAAATAAAGGGTACGGTCTCTTTTAAGAGAAATTATTAGGTAATACTGTACTACCATGTCCGTTATACTCCCATTTGAAATATGGCATGTGCACCATTTTATTCACAATTGGACATAATTTGTTAAGGGATTTAAATATTTAAAAAGTAAAATTCCCAGCAACCATCCTCAGTTCCCGACAAATACCAATCTCAGCCATCCACCTTCACAGCTCCAACCCCACCCGCCAATCCTTGGTTGCCATGGTTGTCATGGTTGTCTAGTCTTCCTTTTTTTTCATGGCAATTAGTGGCATGCATGTAGGGTTGAAGTTATGGAGGCAGAGGATTGGGATCGGTGTTTATCGAGGACGGAGGGTGGTTACTAATAATTTTATTTATAAGTACATTACTACAAAATTATTTATAACTGGCGGTCCAAAAATCGACAAAAAGCGTATATTACTATCGGATTTTAAAATCCGACAGAAAATGGATGCAGTGGTGGATATAATAAGCGATAGAATTGCCAACGTTAGAAAATGAATTTTTCGACAGAAAATACTCTAAAACCGACAGAAATTGTGTCAAATATAACTGATAGAGAATTTATTAATAATGAATAAATAAGAGCATTCTCTGTTGGATAAAACTGACAGAGAATACTCTAAAACCGATAGTACTTGTGTCGGATATAACCGACAGAAAATTATAATTAAACTCATTCTCTGTCGGATAAAACTGACAACAAATATATCAATAATAACCAAAATATAAAAAGGACAATTTAAATAAACATAAACAAAACTAATAATTGAATAAATAATACTAATTGATGTTAACACAGGGTAGAGATTATAACGGCCTCCTTTGCATTGATGGCAATGTGCGCAGCTGATGATGCCTGGCTCAAACGCCACTCTGTCACTGGGCACCAAATGCTTCACCTCGCTCCCAACTTTGTCTATGATCCTAGCGCACTCATGTCCGATCACCATCGGCTCTTTAACCTCCAAATCCGCACATTTCATGGTCTTGAGGTAGTGAACATCACTTCCGTAAATGCCAACAGCCTTAATTCGAATTCGAACATCATTTGGTCCTAAAATAAAAAAATCCCAACAAAATAGGGGAAAAACAAGTTAGCTATACATCCACGAAAACCAAAAAAATATAGAACTACAAACTGAAATCGAAAACCGAACAGAACAACAAAATTAAAAAGAAGGAGAGAGATTATTACCATTAGTATGGAGATTGAAAGGTAGGATCTTGATGGTGTTAACATCAACTAGCCAAGCAGCCATGGTGTTAAACACATCATACTTTTCTCGAGAAGGGTGGACATCAGCAGCACCACCAGGTCCACCACCACCACCAGCAGAAGCAGAAGCAGCTATATCCATAACTTGTACAAACCCACAAGTCAAAACATATATATATGCATATGGGTTATGTGGCTTGCTCATAAATAAACAATCTTAGAGATGCAAGAGATCGGGATTTATGCGTAGTTAACTAATGAGTTAGAGTCTGGAGGCAGTACTGCCGATGGTGTTTCTGATACAGAATTCTCCAAGGGAAACTCGATGGGATTACTGGCAGAGAAAGATCAACAAACAAGTTTCAGAGACATAAAAATATGTAAGAAAACTTGCAGACGTTGAAACATTGAATGTAAAAAAAAAAATGGAGGGGTTTTATTTTGAAAAATTTTCATTACCGTTAGTTAAAACCGACAAAAACATTTTTTAAAATATTAACTGACAGAAAATTTTTATTACTGTCGATTATAACCGACAGAAAAAATTGGAGGCAAAAATCCCCCCAAAATTTTGTTACGATTTAAAAAATAATAATAATAATTGTTTGGTTTAATAAATAAATAATATGTATTTAAATAGAATACGTTTTTTAAAATTAAATAAATAATTGTATGGTTTAATAGATAATAACCCATATAAAATATAATATATGCGATAAAGAAACAAAAAGATAATTGTACAATGAAAATGTCATCACACAAACTAAATATTGTCTAATCAATACTTGAAAAACATAAATAAAAATTTAGCACAAATTACTTTTTCCACTTCAAAATTTATGCAAATTTAACTGAGATATGCATTCTACGAAACTAGTTTCAATGATCTAACCGTCAAACTTGTTTGTAGATACTGCAAAATCGCATACGTAAAAAAATGCAAAAAAAAATAATATTCAGAGATTAGGTAACGGAAAAAAAGTTTTCGACGGTTATAAACGAAAAATCACAATTTAATGGTTATTTTAGCTCCGGTTTTGATGATTTTTTTACATCTACACTCCTCGACCCTATAAGAATGGAATGAACGAATTCGATCTTCAATTTAAAATATTTACACTAGTGGATACCACAAAATCTTATTTTATACTTAATTGAAGTATAGTATTAAGTGTTTGTTTAATCTACCGTTTGAAGGCTATATGCATTATATGAAACTTTTTTCAACGATCCAACCGTCAAGCTTATTTGTACACACTCCGAGATTCCATACTAAAAAATCGTAAAAAACAAACATTCAGAGATTACGTAACGGAACAAAAGTTTTCGACGGTTATAAACGAAAAATGACAATTTAGTTGTTATTTTAGCTTCGATTTTAATGATTTTTTACAGCTACACTCCTTGACCTTATAAGAATGCAATGAATAAATTTGATCTTCAATTTAAAATATTTACACTAGTGGATACCACAAAATCTTATTTTATACTTAATGGACGTATGACATTAACTCTTAAGTGTTTATTTAATCTACCGTTTTAACGCGATACACATTCTACAAAACTTTTGTTAATGATCTAACCGTCAAACTTGTTTGTACACACTCTGAGATCGCATACATAAAAAATCACAAAAAATAAACATTCAAAGATTAGGTAATAGAACAAAAGTTTTCGACGGTTATAAACGAAAAATCACAATTTAACGGTTATTTTATATCCGATTTTGATGATTTTTTTAAAGCTACACTCCTCGACCCTATAAGAATGCATTGAACGGATTCGATCTTCCATTTAAAATATTTACACTAGTGGATACCACATAATCTTATTTTATACTTGATGGGGAAGTATAGCATGAACTTTTAATTGTTTGTTTAATCTACTGTTTTGATGCGATACGCATTCTGCGAAACGTTTTTCAACGATCCAACTGTCAAACTTGTTTGTACACACTCCGAGATCGCATATGTAAAAAATTGCAAAAAAACAAACATTCAGAGATTAGGTCACGGAACAAAAGTTTTCGATGGTTATAAACAAAAATCACAATTTAACGGTTATTTTAGCTCTAATTTTGATGATTTTTTACAACTACACTCATCGACCCTATAAGAATGCAATGAATGAATTCGATCTTCAATTTAAAATATTTACACTAGTGGATAAATCTTATTTTATACTTAATGGAAGTATAACATTAACTCTTAAGTGTTTGTTAAATCTATCAATTTGATAGGATATGCATTCTATAAAACTAGTTTCAACGATCCAACCGTCAAATATGTTTGTATATACTCCGAGATAACATGTGTAAAAAAGTGCCAAAAAAAAACATTAAGAGATTATTCTGGCGGCCGTCCAAAATTTTGCTTTGTTCGTGTCGGTTATATCCGATAGGGCCAAGAGTGAAAAAAAAATCTAAAACATGTGCTTATTTATTTATTTTTAATCAATATAACATTTTAAAATAATAAAATCAGACATGATAGAGTACACTAGATGTTCATGTGTGTTTATGTGCTAGACAATGTTCTTTGTGACGCATTGAAAAAAATTGTTTGAATTTCCTTGTATCTTGTTGCTTACCTGTGAGGGAGCATAATCCTTATTACAAAAATGATTGAGCTTCAGATTGTAGTTTGTTGTTATTATTCTCTTAGAAAATTTATGGCTCATGGAAATTGGGTTCATTAGACTTTAGGGTCATGAGTGAAAAAATATATATTTAAAATATGTGTTTATTTATTTATTTGTTTTTAATCAACATAACATTTTAAAATAATAAAAGTTTCATTTCTGTCGGTTATAACCGCTAGAATACTAAAATAATATTTGCCAGAAAGTAAAATAATAACATAGTCAATTTCTGTCGGTTATAACCGCCACCATTAGCTTAAAAACAGTCAAAATCTGTAAAAAAAAATATTAAAAAAAAAGATTCAAAAATACTGTCGGTTATAATCGACAAGATTTGACACACCTCGACCAAAGTCAAGGCGTGATGGGCGTCACGTGAAGGTGACGTAGCCATATGCACAATGTGGAAGCAATAAGGATAAGAAATATACGAATAAATAAAAACTGAAAGATACTAATGTGCACTAAGAAGCAGAAAGTGCTAGGAGTGAGATACAAGAGAAAATACTCTTAATCAGAGCATAGAAAGTCTAGATGCAGTCCAGTAGGACAAGTACTAGTTATACAGTACCAGAAGATATCCTACGAATATTTTATTCTGTCAGAACCGCAGAGATCCTCAATGCCACCAACAGCAAGTCTACCTAAAACCTGAAGGGGCGTAAAACAGAAAACGTGACTGGGTAAAACCAAAGTTTTTCAAAATCATTTCATTTATCAAGTGCTTTAACCCCTCGCAATAAAACATATATAATTTTCCCATAAATAGAATATGATTATAAACATATATATAGATATATTCAAGTCATTCTTCACGTTTCCATAAACATAAGTATGCCATGCCAAATATAAAATAGAATAAGTAACTCAGGTGAAATCAATTCATGGAAAATAACACATTAGCTGGAACCCCTGCAGAAGTTTGTACGATTGAATTCATAGCTCATTAGTCAATCTAGTCGAAGTCACTACGAATGACTTATACGGCGCTACACTGCACACAAGTCGGAACCACTAAAAGGTCTGTACAACAAGACTGGGTGTAATATAGTTATACTTAATACTACGCTCTCATGATAGCTGTGTGATAAATCGCTAGTCACCTACGAGTCGAACCCACCTATAATGGTCTGTACGACAAGACTGTGCACCTAAATTGGATCCAATGTGAGCATATGGTGCGAGAGGTGACATTATAAACAGACTTGTGCCATATCTCTAGCTAAATCACTAACACCGGGGTGCAGGTTTATGAGCTCTATGCTTCTTAAATAATCACAACTGTTATTCACATTCACAATTCATAAACTCACCTGGGCTTACCTGAGCGTCCACATCACCACAATTATATATATGCATCATATACTAATTCATATACTTAACATAAATTTATATGCATGGCATTCCAAGGCTTACTTTCGCATTTTCTGGGAAAATATCAAGTATATACTAAAAACCAAAAGCCCACTCACTAGTATGTCGAAGGGTCGTAGCCCCTGAGTCACCCTTGACTGCGCTCGTCTTCGGGATAAGTCTCCCCTATATGCGAAACAACTATAAAAACGTTAATTTAAAGCACATAACCAATACTAGCTAATAACTTCTCATACATTGCTCAAATTGGATGTTTGAATATACCAACGTGATCTACACAACCTCACGAACATCCCTATATTTTTAGAAAAACTTTCCGACCCGCCACGCGCCGGCCAAGGCACAGCCAAACGCTCCCCCCACGCTCGGGCACATGTCTGTCACATTGACGGCAGCAGTTAATGCCGTCAGGAATATTTCGTTAACATCTAGGATATTCTGTCTAAAAACTAATGGTGTTACCTTACGACGTTAGCATATTCCGTTAAAACTGACGGAATATGCTTCTTCTTCCCCGACTAGTCATCGGACGTTGGCGACTGTTTGCCGGTTTCTAGAAAAGTTTCTAACCCTAATTTCTCTATCATTTTAACACCGAACTTCAAGAAACTTGAACCATTTTGAAGATCTCACCAAGATGAACAAAACCATACCTGAGTCGAGCCTTGAAACCACCAGAAACCCACCGAAAAAAGCCTTGATATTCTGGCAAATCTTAAAACCCGCCGTTCTCGATGATTTGACGTCCAATTTCTTCCAACGAACCACCCCGAGCTTCGTGAGAACCTCCTAAAGCTTCCTGTGAGCTTGAAATCCCCAAAAACACATGATTTTACGATTGCATGAATAGTGACAAAAATCAGGTTAGGGTTTTCATGATTTTTCGAATAAGTTCTTACCTAAAAATGGTACCATTCAACTCGTATAAACCTTAGGAACACAATGGTGCCCTTTGAACCCTCGATCTATGCGTGTATGGTTGGTTTTGAAGTTCATCCGTACGTTTTGTATGGATTTTCTGAAAAATCTGAGAGGGAGGAGAGAGAGAAGGCACGAGAGAGAGAGAGAGTTTGTGTGTGTGTGTGTGTGTGTGTGTGTGTGTGTGTGTGTGTGTGTGTGTGTGTGTGTGTGTGTGTGTGTGTGTGTGTGCGCGCGTGGTCCACGTGGGTCACCAACTAAAACCAAAGAAAACACTTTGAGTCCTAAGTGTTCCAAAACTTAGGAAAAATTTAGAATTTGT
The DNA here is from genome assembly GCF_042453785.1 of Malus domestica. Classification (NCBI taxonomy): domain Eukaryota; kingdom Viridiplantae; phylum Streptophyta; class Magnoliopsida; order Rosales; family Rosaceae; genus Malus; species Malus domestica. The sequence goes on from NC_091673.1 coordinate 24,216,758, forward strand.
CCAAATAAATTTAAACTTAAACCACACCACCACATAAACTCAATTATATCTCAACGTCCAAAGGTAATTATTTACTTCCACGCCATCGATAATTGATTTCGGGACGGGCTATGACAATCTACCCTCCTTATAAAAATTTCATCCTCGAAATTTATACCATCTTTACAATCCACTAATGATTTCTCCCAAGTAGCTTCTTCCACTGAATGATTTCTCCATAAGATTTTCACCAAACACACTATCTTATTCCTCAGAACCTTATCTTTCCAATCCAAAATAGTCATTGGTTCCTCATCATAAGTCAAATCCGAATTAATTTCCAAAGGTTAAGGAGGAATCACATGTGAAGGATCTGAGATATAATGTCAAAGCATCGAAACATGGAATACATTATGCATTTTAGACAATTCTGAAGGCAACTCAAGCCTATAAGCAACTTCACCAACTCTTTCAGTGATCAAATACGGCCTGATGTATGTAGGACTTAACTTGCCTTTCTTTCCAAACCGCACAACACCTTTCCATGGTGATAACTTCAAAAACACGCAATCACCTACTTTATACACCTGGTTAGTGGCATGTTTGTCTGCTAAACTCTTCTGTCAATCCTAGGCCGCTTTCAGATTAGACTTAATTACTTGAAAATTTTGAGTAGTCTCGTCCACAATCTCAGGGCCCACTAAAACTCTTTCACCAACCTCTGACCAGCATAAAGGTGTACGACAAGATTTCCCATAAAGTGCCTCAAATGGTAACATACCAATACTTGAATGGTAACTGTTGTTGTAAGCGAACTCCATCAAATCCAAAAAATCATGCCAACCATCGCCAAACTGTAGCACTGAATATCTCATCATATCTTTTAATGTTTGAATAGTTCTATCAGATTGTCCGTCGGTCTGAGAATGATATGTCGTACTATAAAGTAATCTTGTACCAAGAGCTTTCTGGAATGCTGTCCAGAACTTAGAAGTAAATCGAGGATCCCAGTCCGAGATAATATCAACTGGAACACCATGGTATTTCACAATCTTTAATATGAATAACTTAGCTAATCGGCTTAATGGATATTTTTCCCTCACTGGAATAAAGTGTGTTGACTTAGTAAGCCGATCAACTATCACCCAAATGTCGTTATAACCATTTTGTGTACGAGGAAGCTTGTACAAAAAATCCATGGTAATATTTTCCCATTTCCACTGTGGAATGGGAAGTGGCTGCATCAACCTAAACGGCTTCTTCCTTTACCTGTTGGCAAATGGCACACCTACTCACATATTCGGCAATTTCCCTTTTCATACCTAGCCAAGAATAAAATGGGCGAATGGTATGATACATCTTGGTACCTCCTGGATGCATTGCATATGCCGAAATATGCGCTTCATCAAGGATTTCTTTCTTTAGCTCTGCATTATTCGGCACATACATTCTGCTCTCCTACATAAGCATACCATCAGTTTCTCGAATTCTGAAATCTTTCTTCTTCCCCTGATTCCTTGCTTGAATTATTTCCTGGGTCTCTTCATCATTCATCTGGGCCTCGAGCACACGATCAATTAAGATTGGCCTAACTTGAAAATTAGCAAGTAAGGCTTCCTCTCTATCTTCCACTCCTAACTCCACTCCAATGGACCTCAAATCCACAAGAAGAGGAACATGACAATCATAAATGGCATTAAGTCTAGCTAGAGTCTTCCTACTAAGTGCATCCGCCACTGCATTTGCACGACCAGGGTGATACTCAATCGTGCAATCATAATCGTGCAATCGTAAAAATATATTGAAGACTCTTATGATCCGTGAAGATCTTACATTTCTCACCATAAAGATAATGTCTCCAAATCTTCAAAGAAAATATGATAGCCGCTAACTCCAAATCATGAGTAGGGTAATTCTTCTCATGAGGTTTCAACTATCTCGTAGCATAATCAATCACCCTACCATGTTGCATCAATACATAACCCAGACCATTCAAAGAAGCATCACTGTAGACCTCGAAATTACCACTATCATCAGGGAGTGCTAAAATAGGTGCATGAGTGAGATAATACTTCAACTGCTGAAAACTTTGCTCACAATTATTGTCCCACTCAAACTTAACATCTTTCTTGGTCAATCTCGTCAATGGTAAAACAATAACCGAAAAATCCTTAACAAATCATCTATAATAGCCTGCAAGGCCAAGAAAACTCAGTACCTCAGCGACGTTCGAGGTTGTTCTCAATTCTCCACAGCTGCCACTTTTTGAGAATCCATTTGAATACCTTGAGGTGATATAATATGTCCCAAAAATACCACTTGATCTAACCAGAATTGTCATTTGCTAAACTTAGCATATAATTGGTGTTCCCTTAAACCCTTCAACACCAATTTAAGATGCTTAGCATGCTCTGCTCTGGTCTTAGAGTATACCAAAATATCGTCAATGAAGATAATAACAAACATGTCCAAATATGGCTGGAATACTCGATTCATTAAATCCATGAAAGCTGCTGGTGCATTAGTTAACCCAAATGGCATCACAAGAAACTCATAATGACTATATCGAGTCCTGAAAGCTGTTTTAGGGACATCTTCACTTCTAATCTTCAACTCGTAGTAACCAGACCTCAAGTCAATCTTAGAGAACACACAGGCACCTCGGAGTTAATCAAACAAATCATTTATACGAGGTAACGGATAACGGTTCTTAATTGTTACCCGATTCAATTGCCTGTAATCAATGCACAGCCTCAAGGTTCCGTCTTTCTTCTTAACAAATAAGACTGGAGCTCCCCAGGGTGAAGTACTAGGCTGAATAAAACCCTTATCAACTAATTCTTGCAAATGAACTTTCAATTCCCTTAATTCAGTAGGAGCCATTCTATAAGGAGTCAAAGATATAGGTCCGTACCTGGAAGCAGATCAATAACGAACTCCACATCTCCGTCTGGCGGCAATCCAGGTAAATCGTCAGGGAACACATCCGGAAAATGCCTGACCACACGTACATCCTCCACACTACTAGGAGCATTATCATTCAACACCTCATAAGCTAAATATCCCTAACAACCTTTCGACAACAATCTTTTGGCTTTCATGGCAGAAATAACACCATGACTCAACCCACTAGGCTCTCCTACAAATATAACTTCAGGTAATCCAAGACAATGATATGTGACTGTTTTTCCATAACAATCTATCTTGGCACGATTGTAGTGTAACCAATCAGTGCCCAAAATCACATCAAAATCAACAATGTCTAACGGAATAAGGTTAGCTGGCATAACAACATCCTCCACCATCACTGGACATCCTGGATATACCCGATCCACATAACATCTCTTCCCTCTAGGCATAGAAAACTCTAAATCATATCCTAGAAGTGTAGGATGAGGTTGCGTCATTTGAGTAAATGTATGAGAAACAACAGAATGTGTAGCACCATAATCAATCAATACTATAACAAAATGACCAAGAATATTTAACGTACCCATAATTAAATCAGGATTGTTCTGAGCATCTTGCAGTGTCATGTTATGGATACGTCCCTGATTCTGTTGTCGTCCACCACGACCTCTGCTAGCATGAATACCTCGTCCTTGTCTTGGCTGACCAGACTGCCTCGAAGATCCTGCACTGCTAGCAGTAATCTCTACCTGCTGGGGCTATCCCCCTAGTACCACTGGGATCCACCTGTTGAGTGTGGCTGATATGGCATAGAACCTCCCTGATACTGAGGGTAACCACTCTGATAATGAGGGTCCTGCGAGTACTGATACTGCCCTGAAGCATAAGAAGCAGCGTCGCCCTAATAATGATAAGCATTTCCACGACCAGTCTGAGTATAACCACTAGGTCCTGAAGCTTGTTGGGTCGGCGCAGGTGGTGGTAAGAAAGCCTGCTGGGCTTCTGCTAAATTTGAAGGCAATGTGTAGCCCTATGCCCCAGCTGTCCACAAGTATAGCATGCATTGCTGCCTCTCCTACACTCCCCAAAATGCCTATTATTACACCTATGGCATAAAGGAGCACCTGAACCACCCGAACCACCAAAGTTTATCTGCCTCTGAAATCTTGGGCCTCTAAAAAAATCTACCACCTCTCCTCTACATATTAGAGCTCAAGCCTCCACTAGAAGAGCTGGAATTGATACCACTTCTTTTAAAACTCTAGGTCTTACGAGGCCCCTCAGATGATTGACCTTTACCTTTATCATCTCGCTTGTGGTTCCCGTTCTTTTCTTCTTCATCTTCACTTTCACTGGGCATGTTCTCTGAGTCCTCAATCTGTAGTAAAACCTCATAAAACTCTTGGTAAGTGGCACAAGGAGTTGATGTCGCTACAGAACGCCATTTCTTTTTAGTACCCAACCTGAAGCGACAAAGTATCTCAACCGGATTAGCAGCAACCTCCGGATCAAATCGAGACAAATTAGTGAACCTCCTGTAATACTCATTCGCTGGCATCTTTCCTTGTTTCAGATGCGTAAACTCTTGTTTCTTGTGATCAATGTACTCAGGGGGAATAAACCTTTTCCGAAACAACTGTTTAAACACTTCCCAATCTGCTACAACCTCTAGTGGCATCTGAAATGACTCTTGTCTCCACCAAGATGCAGGTTCCAAACCCAAAAACCAGGTAGTTGTCTCGACCTATTCCCCTAACCCTGCATCACAAGGAAATTCTTTTCGACATGATGAAGCCATTTCTCTGCTCCCTCATGTCCTTCATTTCCCATGAAATGATTCAACTTCAGATTATACACAATCTCAATAGGTGTCCTTTGAGGAGGACAGAGTGAAGACTGAATGGCATTAGCTATAGCTTCTCCTAACTGAACAATATCAGGGAAACTAGGCTCAACTGAGTAACGTGGCTCTCTACGAGGCGGCATAATTCTGACATAAGACACCACAATGATTGGATCATTCACAAGATATACAGGACTGCTAAAACTAGGCTCTGATACCAAACTGACACACCCCGACCTAAGTCAAGGAGTGTTGGCCGTCACGTGAGGGTGACGTTGCCATATGCACAATGCGGAAGTGATAAGGATAAGAAATATACGAATAAATAAAAACTGAAAGCTACTAATGTGCACTAATAAGCATAAAGTGCTAGGAGTGAGATACAAGAGTAAATACTCCTAATCAGAGCATAGAAAGTCTAGGTGCAGTCCATTAGGACAAGTACTAGTTATACAGTACCAGAAGATATCCTACGAATATTTTATTCTGTCAGAATCGCCGAGATCCTCAATGCCACCAACAGTAAGTCTACCTAAAACCTGAAGGGGCGCAAAACAGAAAATGTGAGTGGGCAAAAACAAAGCTTTTCAAAATCATTTCATTTATCAAGTGCTCTAACCCCTCACCGTAAAACATGTATAATTTTCCCATAAATAGAATATCATTACAAACATATATATAGATATATTCAAGTCATTCTTCACATCTCCATAAACATAAGTATGCCATGCCAAATATAAAATAGAATAAGTAACTCAGGTGAAATAAATTCATGGAAAATAACACATTAGCTAGAACCCTTGTAAAAGTCTGTACGACTGAATTCATAGCTTATTAGTCAATCTAGCCGGAGTCACTACAAATGACCTATACGGCGCTACACTACATACAAGTCGGAACCACTAAAAGGTCTGTACAACAAGACTGGGTGTAATATAGTTATACTCAATACTACACTCCCATGATAGCTGTGCGATAAATAGCTAGTCACCTACAAGTCGAAACCACCTATCATGGTCTGTACGACAAGACTGTGCACCTAAATTGGATCCACTGTGAGCATATGGTGCGGGAAGTGATATTATAAATAGGTCTTTGCCATATCTTTGGCTAAATCACTAACATCGGGGTGCAGGTTTATAAGCTCTATGCTTCTTAAATAATCACAACTGTTATTCACATTCACAATTCATAAAATCACTTGGGCTTACCTGAGCGTATATCAAGTATATAATAAAAAACAAAAGCCCACTCACTAGTATGTCGAAGGGTCGTAGCCCCCGAGATGCCCTTGACTGCGCTTGTCCTCGGGATAAGTCTCCCCTATATGCGAAACAATTATAAAAACTTTAATTTAATGCACATAACCAATACTAGCTAATAACTTCTCATACATTGTTCAAATGGGATGTTTGAATATACCAACGTGATCTACACAACCTCATGAACATCCCTATATTTTTAGAAAAATTTTCCGACCCCTTACGCGCCGCCACGTGTCGACCAAGGCACGGCCAAACGCTCCGCCCATGCTAGCACATGCCTGGCACACTAACGACTGCAGTTAATGCTGTCAGGAATATTCCTTTAAAATGTAGGATATTCCGTCTCAAAACTAACGGCGTTACCTTACGCCGTTAGCATATTCTGTCAAAACTGATGAAATATGCTTCTTCTTCCCCAACGAGTCACCGGACGTCAGCGACTATTCGCCGGTTTTTGGAAAAGTTTCTAACCCTAATTTCTCTCTCATTTTAACACCAAACTTCAAGAAACTTGAACCATTTTGAAGATCTCACCAAGATGAACAAAACCATACCTGAGTTGAGCCCTAAAACCACTAGAAACCCACCGAAAAAAGCCTCAATATTCCGGCAAATCTTAAAACCCGCCATTCTCGATGATTTGACGTCCAATTTCTTCCAAAGAACCACTCCGAGCTTCACGAGAACCTCTTAAAGCTTCTTGAAAGCTTGAAATTTCTAAAAACACACGATTTTACAATTGCATGAATAGTGACAAAAATCGAGGTAGGGTTTTCACGAGTTTTCGAAGAAGTTCTTACCTAAAAATGGTACCATTCAACTTGTACGAACCTCATGAACACAATGGTGCCCTTTGAACCCTCGATCTATGCGTGTATGGTTGGTTTTGAAGTTCGTCTATACGTTTTGTACGAATTTTTTGAAAAAATCCGAGATGGAGAGTTTGTGTGTGTGTGTGTGGTCCACGTGGGCCACCAAACAAAACAAAAGAAAACAGTTTGAGTCCTAAGACCATCTCCAACCCTTGGGCTAAAAGCCAAATTTTTTAGCCTGGAAAATTTAGCTTTTAGCCCAGAAACATCTTTTCTGCTCCAACCCTTCTACCCTAAAATTTTAGCCCGGAATTATTAAAGAATGAAATTAGCCTAAATTTTTTTCTTAAATCAATTTAAAAAAAATAAATAAATATGTAGATTATTGTAAATTAATTTTATGAACATTTTAATCTAAAAAAATTTAAATTCCGATAAACATTTCGCATTTAGCCCGGGGGGAAAGCTGGGGGGTATTTGGCCCAGAAATAGCATTTGGCATTTAACCTAAAATTTTAGCATGGGTTGGAGAGTGTTTGGGGGGGTAATGTGGGGGGTAATTTGGCTTTTAGCACAGGGTTGGAGATGGTCTAAATGTTCCAAAACTTAGGAAAAATTTAGAATTTGTCCAAATAAATTTAAACTTAAACCACACCACCACATAACTCAATTATATCTCAACGTCCAAAGGTAATTTAGTAACTTCCATGCCATCGATAATTTATTTCGGGACGGACTGTGACAAGATTTTTTTGATATCCGCCATTAAATATTTGCCAGGACTTTATGTCGGATATAACCGACAGGATTTTTCTAATATCCGCCACCATCATCCGCCACCTAAAACTAATATTGTAGTAGTGGTATTTAATTTATTTTTAATTCACTAATAGCATCCCAGTGAAGGGCTCTATATAAGGCTGAAAAAGTGGTGGATAGCACATTTTAGAGCTCTGAGGAATCTTTGGGGCTTTATAAAAGAATATACAAGACCTTGACACAAGATGTTGTAGATGTCAAGAGGGTAGGAGATAGAATCATGGCAATCAAGATTGTAATAGGACAAGAACTTATCAATGTGATTAGTGCGTACGCACCTCAAGTAGGGTTGGATATGAGTTCGAAGGAGAAATTTTGGGAAGACCTTGGAGACTTGGTGCAAGGAATTGCTCAGACGGAGAAGTTATTTATAGGAGGAGATTTAAATGGACACGTGGGCAGGGAGACAGGCAACTATGGAGGTTTTCATGGTGGCCAGGGTTTTGGGGAGAGAAACGAGGATGGGGAAGCTATCTTGGATTTTGCAATGGCATATGATCTCTTCTTAGCCAACACCTTCTTTAAGAAGAGAGAAGAACATGTGATCACCTACAAGAGTGGGTCGTCAAAAACACAAATAGATTTTCTTCTAATGAGGAAAGGGGATCGTATAACTTGTAAGGATTGCAAAGTTATACCAGGAGAGAACGTGGCTAATCAACATCGCTTGTTGGTGATGGATGTACATATCAAAAGAGTGAGAAAAAAGAACAAGACTTGGAAGTGCCCAAGGACTAGATGGTGGAATCTAAAAGAAGAAAAACAAGTCATTTTCAAAGAGAAAGTAATCACCCAGTGTGTGTGGGATAGAGAGGGGGAAGCTAGCCAAATGTGGGATTCCATGGCTAGTTGTATCCGAAAAGTAGCAAAAGAGGTGTTAGGAGAGTCCAAGGGCTTTGCCCCACACCAAAAGGAATCTTGGTGGTGGAATGAGGAGGTACAAACAAAGGTGAAGGCTAAGAAGGAATGTTGTAAAGCCTTATACAAGGATAGGACCGATGAAAATGGTGAAAGGTATAGAAAAGCGAAGCAAGAGGCGAAGAAAGCTGTGAGAGAAGCTAAGTTAGCGGCTTATGACGATATGTATAAGCGACTAGATACCAAAGAAGGAGAGTTGGATATCTATAAACTAGCTAGAGTAAGGGAAAAGAAGACAAGGGACCTAAACCAAGTGAGGTGCATCAAGGATGAGGATGGAAAGGTTCTTGCTACAGAGAACGCGGTTAAAGATAGATGGAGAGGTTATTTTCATAATCTTTTCAATGAAGGACATGAAAGGAGTGCTTCTTTAGGGGAGTTGAGTAACTCAGAAGAGTGTAGAAACTACTCTTTTTATCGTCGAATCCAGAAGGAAGAAGTGGTTGTAGCTTTGAAGAAGATGAAGCATAGAAAAGCAGTAGGCCCAGACGATATACCAATCGAAGTGTGGAAAGTTTTGGGAGAGATAGGTATAACATGGCTCACTGACCTTTTCAATAGGATTTTGAAAACGAAGAAGATGCCAAATGAGTGGCGAACGAGCACTTTGGTGCCTATCTACAAGAATAAGGGCGACGTACAAAATTGCATGAACTATAGGGGTATTAAGCTAATGAGTCATACAATGAAGCTCTGGGAGAGAGTCATTGAGCATAGATTGAGGTAAGAGACACGGGTTTCGGACAACCAATTCGGGTTCATGCCAGGGCGCTCAACCATGGAGGCAATCTATCTCTTACGAAGATTGATGGAAAGATATAGAGATGGGAAAAAGGACTTACACATGGTCTTTATAGATTTGGAAAAAGCGTATGATAAGGTCCCAAGAGACATTCTTTGGAGGATTTTAGAGAAGAAAGGAGTACGAGTAGCATATATCCAAGCTATAAAGGATATGTATGAATGAGCAAAGACTGCCGTAAGAACTCATGAAGGACAAACCGAAAGTTTTCCCATAACTGTAAGATTACATCAAGGATCATCCTTAAGTCCTTACCTTTTTGCGTTGGTAATGGATGAGTTAACAGGACATATTCAAGATGATATTCCTTGGTGTATGCTTTTCGCAGACGATATAGTGTTGATAGATGAAACTCAGGAATGGGTAAATGCAAAGCTTAACCTTTGGAAAGAAGTGTTGGAATCTAAAGGTCTTCGCCTAAGCCGATCAAAGACAGAATATATGGAGTGCAAGTTCAGTGCAAATGGAGGCCAAAACGAGTTAGGGGTGAGGATCAGAGATCAAGAAATACCAAAGAGCGATCGTTTTCGTTACCTAGGATCTATCTTGCAAAAGAACGGAGAATTAGATGGAGATCTCAACCATAGAATACAAGCTGGATGGATGAAGTGGAAGAGTGCATCCGGCGTATTGTGTGACCGTCGTATGCCACTGAAGCTCAAGGGAAAATTTTATAAGACGGCAATAAGGCCGGCGATGCTGTATGGCACAGAATGTTGGGCGGTGAAGCATCAACATGCACAAAATGGGTGTAGCGGAGATGAGGATGCTTCGTTGGATGTGTGGGCACACAAGAAAGGATAAGATTAGGAATGAGGATATCCGGGGTAAAGTAGGAGTAGCCGAAATTGAAGGAAAGATCAGAGAAAAGGAAAGATCAGAGAAAATCGGTTACGGTGGTTTGGACATGTGCAAAGAAGGCCTATTGACGCTCCGATTAGAAGATGCGACTATGGGACAGAGGTTCAGGGCCGAAGGGGTAGAGGAAAACCTAGGAAAACTTTGGAAGAGACTCTAAGAAGAGACTTAGAGTACTTGGATCTAACGGAGGACATGACACAGGACCGAGCACAATGGCGTTCAAAGATTCATATAGCCGATCCCACTCAGTGACTTGGATTTTCCAAGTCTCCAACCGAGAAGTTTTCCTCACTCGGGAAATTAAGGGAATACTACCTCAACCTACATGCTCCACTCACAAAGCTTCAACATACAAGCTTCAACAAAAGAAAATTCAGAGAACTTAGCGAAGAAGGCTTTGGTGTATTCAACACAATACGTTGAAATGAAGGAAAGCTATTTATTGATATCCCCGATAAGTCACAAATATGTACATATACATGAGTCAAAATAAACAAACAAGAGGGAGCCTTCAGAAAGGTTGCTTAGGAGAAGTCTCAGTAGTCGGTAGAGCCCCAGAAAGAGCAGGCACTGGAGGGGGATCATTTGGAGCCTCAGTACTGGACAGAACCCTAGAAGGAGGAGGCAGCAGAGGTTGATCATTTGGAGCTTCATTACAAGGTACAGCCCCAGAAGACGAAGGCAATAAATGCCTTTGGAACAAACCCACAAATCTCTGATGATCAAGTAAAACCTGACCATCAGATTCATTCATCTGGTCAAGCTTCCTCTTCATGTTTGTAGCATAGTCATGTGCGAGCCGGTGCAACTGTTTATTCTCATGCTTGAGCCCTCTAATCTCCTGTTTGAGACTCATCACTTCAGCCGCCAATGATTCAACTTGGCGGGTTCGAGCAAATAGGCGTTGGGCCATGTTAGACACAGAACCTGCACACTGAACACTGAGAGCCAGAGAATCCTTAACAGCCAACTCATCAGACCGTTTGGAAAGTAGTCTGTTATCTTTGGGAGTGAGAAGGTTCCTGGCCACTACCGCAGCGGTCATATCATTCTTCATCACGGAATCCCCAACAGTAAGAGGACCAGTAGGGGAGACGAAGGATGGGCGCCATATGTTGTCTGGAGAAGGCGTGGCTGCCTCTTCAACAAGGTTCAAGTCAAAACGACGATCGGAGGGGCCAGACATTTTCAAAGATGTTGAAGAGATAAGAGGTCGAACAAATCAAGATCTTAGAAGTGCAAGAATGGAGCTTCTACTGGTGGAGATTCAAGTGTGCTTTGGAACTTAATGCCAGCCTCTATAAAAATCTGCACTCGACGGAGCTTCAGAAATCGAAGAGGCGTTTGCTTTCTCAAAAGCTGGGCTGCTCAGAGACCACGAGATGTTTGCTTTCTCAAAAGTTGGGCTGCTCAAAGACCACGAAGGCCGATCTCAGAAATCGAAGAGGCGTTTGCTTTCTCAAAAGCTGGGTTGCTCAGAGACCACGAGGGCCGATCTCAGAAATCGAAGAGGCACCTACTTTTCCAGCCTTGTCAGCACCTGTCAGCTTTGAAGAAATTATGGGCATTATGTCGAAGATTTCTAGTGAAGTAGAAAGCACATGAATCTTACTGTTCAATCACCCACTTCCCATTCGCAACATTAGCTCATGGGTACCACAGATAACTTTGCCAAAGTTCTCTGACAAAGTTGAGACACGTGAAGCTTGCAGCTCCCACTACACCGCTCTGACCAAGAAGGGTAAAAGAATAGCAAAGAAACAGCACTAACAAAGTTTAGACACATAAATTTTGAAGGTCTAGCTACCATATTATTACCCACAAGGGTAAAGGAACAGTACCACTGCTGGATAATTGGAAAGTCCCTGTGTGTCAACCTCTGTGCTTCGTGGCAACATAGACTAGCAAACATGCCCAACCTTTTCTCACATTCGAGAAAACACTCCCAACAAGACTGCTTGCTCCAAAATCGAAGAGGCACCGCCCTCCGAATCTCGAGAGCCAGACTCCCAACATGATTACTTTCTCAAAAATCGAAGAGACACCGCTTTCCGAATCTCGAGAGCCAGACCCCTAGCAGGATGGCTTTCTAAAAAATCAAAAAGGCATCGTTCTCCGAATCTCGAGAGCCAGATCTCCGACAGGATTGCTTGTTCGAAAACCGAAGAGGCACCACTTTCCCAACTTCAAGAGCCGGATCTCCTTGGATAAAGTTTGTCTGTAATCTTTACACACAACATCAGCTTTCCAGATACCACAGACCACTTTTTTAAAGTGCTCTGACAAAGTTAAAACATGTGAAGCTGGCAGCTCCCACTACCGTGTTATGACCAAGCAGGGTAAGGGAATAGCATTACTACTTGTTGTTAGGGAGACTCCTATATACGTTGACCTCCATCCCCAACAGACAGGCAGACCTGCAAAAATGCTTAACCCTTCCTCATATCTGAGAGGGCACTCCCAAAGAAGCCTTTCGAAATATTCAGCTTTTTTTCCCCCCGATAATACCTCTGCAAACAAGCTATACTAGAGCAAGAATATCTCATATCATCAGGGTTAAAAGCAAGAGTATCCCATATCATGTTTTTTCCCTGTCTTTTCCTTTGGCCTTGTTCTTACCTACAAGACAAGGAGAAAGAGAGCAATCAGTCAACACTTGGAATCAAGCTTCCAGTCAGGAACTGACTGCCTGGAACCCCTTACTTGATTACTTACCTGGCATTGCTCTCGAGTACTCATCTTCAACATCTTATGCTTCCAGGGAAGATACCGTATCTGCCTGAGGAACATATAGGGCAAGTGAGAAGGATACAAGGAAGCATGTGGAGACAAGCGTAACAGCACACGTGCCGATACATCCACTACTCTGTCCAAAGCAAAAGTATCCCATATCAACAGGGTCGAACGTACTATAGATTTGATGGACTTGTTTTGACCCTCAAATTCTTCAGTCGGCCTTATACTCTGGAGGAAACCAGAAAACCCTCCAGCCTAGTTCAAGAATAAGCCTGTGGAAAGTTACTTCTTCAAAAGCAAAAGTATCCCATATCATCTATTCTCATTTTTCTTCTCTTTATCCTTCATGCTGCCTGCAAGATAGGAAGAATGTGAACAATCAGCCGGAACTCGAAATCAAAGTTCTGATCTGGGACTGATTGCTTGGAGCTCTGATTGCTTACCTTGTCTGTCACCTCTTTCAGCAGATCCCTTAGCTCGGCGACTTGGAAGACTCCTACTACATGGTTTGTATCGCGCTTGACCAAGCCTGAAACTACAAGTAAGCTTCAAGTGAAATTGATACATTACCTTGTGCATCTCCACCAGTTAAAGATACCACCCCTGGATGGAGGAAGAGTACTTCCAGAGAAGATGCCACATCTACCTACGAGACAGATAAGGCAAGTCAAGACGATACCACACTCCGGAACTTAGAAGTTTCGTGATTACGAGATCATTCTCCCACAATATTTCCTAATGTCATTTGTACTAAATCATTCACTTGTACTCACTAAAAGAGAGCTTGAACCTATGTACTTGTGTAAACCCTTCACAATTAATGAGAACTCCTCTATTTCATGGACGTAGCCAATATAGGTGAACCACGTACATCTGGTGTTTGCTTTCCTATCTCTATCCATTTATATACTTATCCACACTAATGACCGGAGCAATCTAGCGACGATCACAAAAAGCGACCGTTTTCGCTACCTAGGATCTATCTTGCAAGAGAACGGAGAATTAGATGGAGATCTCAACCATAGAATACAAGCTGGATGGATGAAGTGTAAGAGTGCATCCGGCGTGTTGTGTGATCGTCGTAGGTCACTGAAGCTCAAGGGAAAATTTTATAGGATGGCAATAAGGCCAGCGATGTTGTATGGCACAGAATGTTGGGCGGTGAAGCATCAACACGTACACAAAATGGGTGTAGCGGAGATAAGGATGCTTCGTGGGATGTGTGGGCACACGAGAAAGGAGAAGATTGTGAATGAGGATATTCGAGGTAAAGTAGGAGTAGCCGAAGTTGAAGGAAAGATGAGAGAAAATTAGTTACGGTGGTTTGGACATGTGCAAAGAAGGCCTACTGACGCTCCGGTTCGAAGATGTGACTACGGAACAGAGGTTCGGGGCCGAAAGGGTAGAGGAAGACCTAGGAAAACTTTGGAAGAGACCCTAAGAAAAGACTTAGAGTACTTGGATCTAACGGAGGACATGACACAAAACCGAGCGCAATGGCGTTCTAGGATTCATATAGCCGACCCCACTTAGTGGGAAAAGGCTTTGTTGTTGTTGTTGTTGTAACTTTTCTTAAGTTGGGTTTTGGACTTGCTAACTCTTTTTTTTTTTTTTTTTTTTGGGAACCTTTCAACCTAAAATAGTTCAAATTATGACAAAGTTAGATTCCATCACTTACGAACTGTTCATTGGATTAGATTCTGTTATCTCGATCATATCCGTTGAAAGATACATACCCTCACTTCGCCTTTTGAAATAATTTGATTTTCACGTACAACACAATAATTTACCTAACACTAATTAGTAAATTAGTATCATACTATTTTGAAAAAAATTATTAGGAAATTTCACCCACCAATGCCCATGGACGTTAAATCAATTTGAAATTTTAATTCTTATGGACTTTAAAACAATAATTAATAAGCCAAATTGCAAGAAAAAAAATTAAAAAAAAAGAATAAAATGAGAGTATAAGTATATTCACAATTAGGGGGAGAGTGAGAATTTTGCTCAAATGTATTACTACCCAAGAAACGAAGTTGTTAGCCTTAGTGTTGGATCTAGTTCCATTTTCTGGCTCATTTGGAATGAAATTTTTTACTAAGGCTTGAAATGTAGAAACAGGAAAAAGCTCCCATAAGACCATCTCCAACCCTTGGGCTAAAAGCCAAATTTTTTAGCCCGGAAAATTTGGCTTTTAGCCCAGAAACATTTTTTCTGCTCTAACCCTTCTGGCCTAAAATTTTAGCCCGGAATTATTAAAGAATGAACTTAGGCTAATTTTTTTCTTAAATCAATTTTTAAAAAAAATAAATAAATATGTAGATTATTGTAAATTAATTTTATGAACATTTTAATCTAAAAAAAATTAAATTCTGATAAATATTGAAAAATCATTAAATTTTTCACAAAGCAAGCTACTTTCACCAACCTTTAAACTTTCACCAACCGTTCATCTTTCACCAACCATTCAACTCCAAACTTTCAACTTTCACCAACCGTTCAACACCAAACTTTCAACTTTCAACACCAAACTTTCAACTTTCACCAACCGTTCAACACAAAATTTTCAACTTTCACTAACCGTTCATCAATCATCTTCTATATAAACACAGGTTCAATATTAGTTAATCACACAATCTTTCAACCTTCAATCATCCTCTATATTCACCAATTTTTCAACTTTCAAAGAGTTTTTGTTTCTTAAAAATTCTCAATATCTCATCAATGGGTGATAGAAGCAGGCGTAGCAGGGCAATGGAGATGGCACAATACCAAGCAAGGCTTGACATTGAGGATTTAGAACTGATCAACGCCGAAGCTGAACTTGTAAACTCGTTTATGCAATATAAGCACCATGGCGAATCTAGCCATCGTGGTTCTGTCACGGGGCGTTCATTCGTGCAGCGTGATAGAGAAGAGTGTCATGACCAAATGATGAAAGATTATTTCATTGAGCGGCCGAGATTTCCTGCTCATGATTTTCGGAGGCGGTTTCGGATGAGGAGAAAGCTTTTTGAAGGCATCTTGAACGCAGTTGTCAATCATGACCACTACTTTGCAAGGAAGATAGATGCCGTAGGCCAACAAACTCTATCACCTCATCAAAAGCTCACATCTGCATTTCGAATGCTAGCTAATGGGTGCTCTGCTGACGAATATTGCCGACTTGCGGAGAGTACTGCTATTGAGAACCTGAAGCACTTCTGTCAAGTAAAATAATTAGTTGCAAAATAATATTATGTACATCACAAATAAAATATCAAGAAAAAAACTCACAATTTCTATGGCGCTCCTTCCACTAGGCATGCCAACCATGGCCCTCTCTAAGCTTCCCTTCCATAAAGTGCATGCTTTGTTGATAGTCTTCCAACGATCATAAACACCACCACCGTCCCGCCCGTTGCCGTTGCAGTTTTCTTGAAACTTTGCAATGATTTTATCCCACAAAACCTTTTTATTTTGATTTGTGCCAACTGCACCATCTTCACTAACAGAAACCCATGCCAAGCATAAAGAAACATCTTCCTCAAATGTCCAATTACGACATCTAACATGCTCTCTTGCCATGTAGACTAATTTGGAAATGGAAAGAAATGATAGAAAGATAAATTGGAAGAATTGTAGGAGAAAATTGAATTTTGTGTGGATGTTTGAACAAATACATAGGTATTTATAGAGTTTTTGGGTAAATTTTGTGTTAAATACATTTATTTAATTATTTTAGCCGTTGGATTTAAATTTGGGCCATTAGATCTTTTTTTTTACCGTTAGATTTTAGTATATTCAATCTCAACCGTTGGATTCATTGTATTTTAAAATAATATATTTTTTAAAAATAAAATTTGAATCTGGACCGTTGGATCAACCAACGGTCCTTAAATTCTGCCCGTCAGATTTTGAAAAGAGCCGTTGGGCTCTGGTGAGTGGCCAACAAGGCCTGACGCTGGGCCCTCTTCCTGTCGGGCTCTGGTTGCAACTTGCGCGCTTGGGGCGCGTGCGCGAGTCGGCGGGCAAAGAGTGGCCCAAAACTGGGCGAGTCCACGCGGTTTGGGGGGGTTGGGGGGGTGGAATTTGGCCCAACTTTAGCATTCCCCTTTTAGCCCAATATTTTAGCTTGGGTTGGGGGTGTTTGGGGGGAATTTTGGGCTAAAAATTTGGCTTTTAGCCCAGGTTCGGAGTTGGTCTAAGGGAAGAGATTTTTTAGTGTGATCGAAATATAGGATGGTACACCATGTGTCATTATACAAATGATGAGATATATGTGTTAAAAAGTTAATAACTTAAAAAAATAAAACTTCCATCTATTTATATAAAAACACGTGTATGTTCCAGTTACAATAAAAAATTTCTTTAGGGATGCTCTTAATTTATTGATGTGAATACATGTCAAATCTTAAATGGGAATACCACGAATGAAGCACAGGATTACCTAATAATTTATCTCTTTCATTTTGCAGACATACAGCTGCAACACCACCAACAAAACCCCCCCTTCCGTTTTCAGGCATCACTGTCCAATTAAACCTTTTACCCTAACCCTAGCATGGCCACCACCCAACCCACCGAGAACGGCTCCGCCAAGGCTGCGAAAGCCGACGCGCAACCACTCACATCCGAAATCACCACCGCCCCAATTACAGCGCCCGAGTCCTACCCAACAACAACAACCGATAACAATCCGAACCAAAATCCCGAACCCGTATCGGACGCCGGGGCTGTCACAACCGCAACGAATGTCGGCAACGATGCCACCTCAGTAGCCGATAAACGATGGCCGGGTTGGCCCGGGGACTGTGTGTTTCGGCTAATTGTGCCGGTTCTGAAGGTCGGTAGCATTATCGGCCGCAAAGGCGAGCTCATTAAGAAGATGTGTGAGGAGACCCGAGCTCGCATTCGAGTCCTCGACGGCGCCGTTGGAAATCCTGATCGCATAGTGAGTTTTCCTCGATTTCTTCCTTTCCAGGGTTAGCTTTTTCGTGTTCTCGTAATTTGCTCCAAAGTGCCGCGTTTATACTGGTTTTATGGTTGCGTTTAAACTGGTTTTATGGTTGCGTTGAACCCTAGGGTTTGTAATTTTCGGCTTCCCTTGTATTATCCTCTGTTTAATTGTGGCACAATGATAATTCAGGGTCTCTAATTAGGCTTTGTTGTTGCTAACAAGTGGGTGGGAAGAGTAAAGATTGAAAATTTGAATTTGGATTTTAGGAATTTAGTTGAATCTGTCACGAGGTAACAGAAACCCTAAAAGTAAATTTAGTTTAATTCTAACATTTGGTTCATAGGTGTTATTGCTTAGAAAAGGCTATTGCACCTGGCTCATAGTTTTGTTCTATCATTCAATGTGTTAGTAATGTGCATAAGATCAGTAACTTTCTCGAATTTTTAAAGAAATGAAGATATAAGAGAATCTCAAATCTGAAACGAGACTTGATCAGTGGAGTTTTCTGCTATCTGAAGATGACTCATTGCTAGGCAAAGTCCTTTGCATCCATCTCAGAGTTTTACTCAAATCGCTTAATTTGTTAGTGGGGCATAAGATGAGAATGACAATAAGTATCTGGTATTCTGCTATGTCAAGATGACCTATTATAATGTGACAATAAGTATCTGGTATTCTGCTATGTCAAGATGACCTATTATAATGTGAACTCTTTTGCACCGGGCTTGTGGTTTTATTCAAACACTCAAAACATAGCAAGGGCTATACTATAAGACGAGTAACTGTCGAGAAGTTTTATAACTATCTAGTTACAAGACTAAATCTTTGTTTTTACGCATTGTTTAATTGGTATTTATAAGATTTGATACCTTCCTAACAAAATTTCCATGGGTATCAACATCACAAAGGTATATCAAGACCCATTAGTGCTGATTAGATTTCCAAATGTCACCTTTTTCTTGCATGCTTGAACCAATCTGTGGTTCTGTATTTTATATTTCCTTTTTAGTCTTAATCTCAAAGTGGTTCATCACTATCTTACTGGCTGTGAAGCTTCTTTCTACTTGCTTGTGATCTATCAGTGTGTGAGGCCACTGAACCATAAACTGTTTATCGTGATATCATTCTATGCTACAATCTTTCTAATATACATTTCTTTTTAGGTGCTGATCTCTGGAAGGGAAGAGCCAGAGGCACCTCTTTCCCCTGCAATGGATGCTGTAATAAGAATATTCAAACGTGTCTCTGGATTATCTGAGAGTGAGGGGTCTGGTGCTGCTGGAGTTGCATTCTGTTCCGTCCGGTTGTTGGTAGCATCTACCCAAGCAATTAATTTAATTGGAAAACAAGGATCATTAATCAAATCTATACAAGAGAGTACTGGATCGTCTGTGCGAGTATTGTCTGGAGGTATGTTCTTATTGTTACATGATACAACTTTTCTTTATTCAGTAAAATACCAATGGTTGAAAATATCTGCCTATTTCATCACCTTTTCCCCAATTCTAAGGATAGTGTGTTTCTTTGCTGTTTTTATGATTTATAACTGAAGTGGTTAGATTGGTTATACAACGAACAACTGAGCGAAGGGCTTACTTATTGGAAATTAGACCTAAAATGATAATTAAGTTTCCGTATTTGTTTTCTTTATTTCGAGTTACTTCTGTGCTCCTTATACTGACTTAGCTTTTCCGTTGGTAATTTATAAGTTTGGTGATCATGCTAGTGAAGATAAGTATATTATTATTCCTAGTATGGCGTGGAGTTTAAATTCTTCTCCCTTTGTCTTTCCTGCGTCTGAGTTGTGGATCCGTTTTCCATGTTAGAGTCCTTTAACTTCAGAATGCATGATGCTTATACTTGTCAAAAAATTAATATAGCTGCATTTTTGAAAAACAAGCCTTGGTCATATTCGTTGTCCCTTTTAGAAATGCTCTGTCATGTTATTCAGTGTATTCAGATCCTTATTTATGAAACTAGTGTCTATTCCCTTTCTTCCTTTCTTCATTCTCCAATACCTTATTTTTATTCGTGCAGAGGAGGTTCCATTCTATGCTGCCGCAGATGAGAGGATTGTTGAATTGCAGGGAGAAGCTTTAAAGGTTCTCAAAGCTGTAGAAGCGGTAGTGGCTCACCTGAGGAAGTTCTTGGTTGATCATAGTGTTATTCCACTTTTTGAGAAGACTGTAAGCTTATTTCCCACTGATGTCTGCTGTATTTTCATTTCTTTGTATTACTGTGTATTAATTACTAGATTGTGCATCTTTAGTATGCGACAATCTCACAAGAGCGCCAACCCGATACTACCTGGGCTGACAAGTCATTGCTGCATACTGCTTCTCAAACTGGAGTTAGCACTAATTATTCTCTTTCAGCAAAGAGGGAGTCTTTGTTTCTTGATCGTGAAACTCAATTGGAATCACAACTCCCTTCCGCTGGAATTTCACTTTATGGAAAAGATCCTTCAATAAATGGAAAAGATCCTCCTATTTATGGACAAGACACTTCTGTTTACGGACAAGGGTCTATTTATGGACAAGATCTTGGTTCTTTTCGTTCTTCAGGAATTGGTCGTCCTGGTGCTCCTATTGTTACTCAGGTTAGTTGTTCTAACTGTTTGACATTTTATCTCAAATTCGTACTTCCTTGTAATGAGCTTATTTGGGTCTTCACAGCATGCATACACACAAGGATGGTCTAACTTTGCTGTAACTTTTATTTAAATTACGGGGTCAACAGTGTTGTATATTTTGCTTCCTTATAAGGATGCTGGGGGATCCTTTACTGTCTAGACCTTTATTTACTTGGCAACAGTAGGAATACATGTCTTGTTTATAACTATAAATCTGAGGATATGCATAGGCTGTATGTATGTCTTACTTACTGACTCTTCCATTTGAGGAAAAATTTCTTGATGTATGAATTTGTCTTTAATTGGAAAACTAGAGTGTATCAGATTGCATCAGGCCTGTGTTACGTGGGTCAATTTCTGCATTTATACTCTGATTGTTCGTTAAGAAAAAAATTAAGTGCAAATAGGGCTATGTAGAAAGAGATATATTCTGTTTAAATTCTTGTACTTCCGTTCTCTATTTATACTGTCTTGGTAGTAATATTTTATCTGTTGCATTCTACAATCAGATTGCACAAACAATGCAAATTCCTCTATCTTATGCTGAGGACATTATTGGGGTTGAAGGGTCGAATATTGCATTCATTCGTCGTAGTAGCGGAGCCATTTTAACTGTGCAAGAGAGTAGGGGACTACCTGATGAAATTACCGTAGAAATAAAAGGCACCTCGTCACAGGTTCAGATGGCTCAACAATTGATTCAGGTATGCTTACCAATGAGTATTTCTTTTCAAATATCAAGGAGGGGGCAAGGAGCGGAAACAAACACTTTTTTGTTTGTTTGTTTAATAAAGACCTGTTACGACTCTGAGATAATGAAAAATGAATTACCATGTTTAAGTTACAGAAGGTGGTAGTTTACTGATTTGTATTAAAAAATTTCATTAGGGAAAAAATATTGCATATTAGCATGCTGGCAGGGTTGAATATTTGGCAAGTTAAAAACATTGAATAATATGTAATTTCAATAGGGAGTGATTCATGGTTTGGAAATTGTAGACACTTGGTTATCTTTTCTTGTGTGTGGTTTTAGGAGGTTATAAACAGTCGGAAGGAACCAGTTACAAGTAACTATGGCGTGATGGATACTGGATTGAGGTCATCCTACTCTCAGTTAGGTGCTCCATCATACCCATCATCGTCACTACCCTCACAACCCTATGGCGGCAGTTATGGATCGTCTGGTCTAGGAGGAGGCTACAGCACGTTCAGGCTTTGAATTAATTGGTAAGGACTAATGGTGGGTTTTCTACTTTTTTCAAATGAATATAATCAGAGAAATATTAATGTTGGAGGTAGTATTTATAAAGTTGCCAGAAGGGGTCAGGGTCCTGTTTTGTTATCTGGATCATCAGATTTGATCTGTTGGTAGCTTTCCAGGGTAACTAAGGTTGAAAGGGATATAGAAGACTGTAACGAAATAGTAGTGGTTTTGGTGTTGGCTTGTGAGTTTGTTCATTAATTTGGAAGTTAAACGAGCATTTGAATTATTATTTTTTGTTTCCTTTTTTTTGAGTTTGATCAAACTTTGGATTTGTAATCATGTTCTTGAATATAAGCATTATTCTAGGCCAGTAAGAAATTAAGAACTCCACAAAAATAAAATATAAAAAAAGAAAAGAAAAAAAAGAAAAAAAAAAAGAAAAAAAGAAAAGAAAGAGGAATCCTATTGTGGATATTCTCTACTTGTCTTCATGTATGTATGGGATGAGACCAAATAGTAATATTTATTAAAATAAAGAAAGAATACAATTGTGAGAATAAAAATATATTACAATTGAACTCTACTTTAAAATGTATGGTATCGGAGAAACCGAATGAATAGATGGTTGATTTAAAGGACTCAGCTGTTTTGATGTGTTTAAAAAGATGGTGGATGTAAGCAGTAATACTAGAGAAAAGGAACCCCACAGAACCCTATTTCAACAGATACTTTTAGGCTCTTGAGACAAGTCAGCTGTTTTGTCCTCTATTACTTCTTGGACCTTGGGGGAAAAGCCTTTGGAAGCAGCATGCTGAACCCACGCTCTGAGAAAAAACAAAAAAAAGAAAAGAAAAAAAAAAGAAGAGCAACCGTATGATCCCGTATAGCTCAACCAAAAATATCATTAAGAAAGCTCAAGAACCGAATTTTAGGATCAGGATCGCAAGAGTTCATATCAGGCTTCATTGCTTTGGTGGCCTTTGACTCTTAGGGTCAACTTACATGTCATATCATTGACACAGGATGAAAGGCCGGCAGTATATGCGAATGCCGTGCCGTTGAAATGAAGAACCATTAAATAAGTATTTTTGTTGAGAAGGAATTTCAATAAATAAATAAATAAATAAAACTAATAAATAAAGTGGTGGGGTAGCAAAATTGACAAGGACGTGATTCCTCAACAGCGTAGAATAAATAGATAGACTTATCTACAAGGTTACAAGCTGCCTTTTTTAAAACCACCCGGTTTCTGTATTTCTTTGATTCTAATAAGAAACGCCTTGTTTGTTCACCTTCTCTCAAATCTGACAAGAATGCCGACGTTGAATCTGTTTACCAACTTGCCGGTGGACGGAGTTGTGGCCTCTGACATCCTCAAGGACGCCACCAAAGCCGTTTCTAAGATCATTGGCAAACCCGAGTCCGTTAAGTCTCTCTCTCTCTCTCTCTCTCTCTCTCTCATCCTTTTTTATCTTGCTGTTGGCATGCACATAAAGTGTTCGACGAAAGTACTGAATGAACAGTATTATCTTGTTTCCCATGCAATTCTATATTGTATTGGTGGCTTACAGTATCATTGGGTATTTATGTTTCTGTTTTGGTTTCCCTGTTCTTCAGTATGTGATGATTTTGCTCAACGGGTCTGTGCCGATTGCATTTGCTGGCACGGAAGAGCCTGCTGCGTATGGAGAATTGATCTCCATTGGGGGCATTGGACCAGGTGTTAACGGAAAACTGAGTTCAACCATTGCAGAAATTCTCGAAACTAAGCTCTCCATTGATAGCTCCCGCTTCTATATCAAATTTTATGACGTTGAGGTGAGCCTATTTACTTGTTTTGTATTCGTTTGCCTGAATTTTGCACCTGCACTCTACTAGTTTTGTGTAGAGGTCGCACTTGGTGCGATGGCAAGTGCCTTCGCCCATGAGCGGTAGGTCTCGGGTTCGAGACTTAGGAGCAGCCTCTCCATAAATGGGGGTAAGGCTAGCCGACATTCACCTCTCCCAGACCCTGCGTAAAGCGGGAGCCTTGTGCACTAGGTACGACAAAGACTCTACTAGTTTTGTGTAATCTTCGTATTGCATAACATCATAAATTACTCGTGGGACTTCTTCTTCTTGTGGTAGAGCAATTGATCTCCACACCCACGCATAATTCCATTATTACTGTGCTTCCCCTTCCCCGAATCAAAACAAAAGAAGAGAATAAATAGTAATGCCTTCCCCCCTCCCCCAGTACACTAATGGGGGAGGAAGAGATGCCATTTCTCACAAAGCCAATTACAACATTTCTCCAAGAAGCTTTGTCGTAGCGCAAAACCCCCAGACTACAAAGGGACCGGTTATGCTACGCTTTACCAAATTAACTCATCTATTTTCTTTTGTCGTAGTGAAATTACACTTAGCTAAGGTAGGTAAGTTAAAAGCCATTTCAATACATTGATTCGTATTTGAGTCTGACCTGATTAGTTGGACAGTATTTCATCTGATAGTTCGATTAAAACAAATATTATCTGATGATGATTAATTACTAATGTGTTTATATTCTGCTCGTTCAGAGGTCCTTCTTCGGGTTCAACGGCTCAACATTTTGATCACAACTGTTCTTCAGCTGATGCTGGCAAATGGCCTTGTATCCCTCAGTTGCAATCTTCTTGTTTTAGATGAAAGAGTAGTCTTCGTGTTTGATTGTATTCTCTGATGAAACTAAAACTGTGATTCAGATCAGAAACAGCTATGAAACTAAAATTGTATTGTTGAAACATACTCTTGAAAGAGTGCAAATTTTTAGTAAAGTCTAAGTCACTATTATTGAAATATACAAAAATTTGTTGGTCAACTCACGGAACTTCCTACTTATAATGGTATATAGATCACTATATAAAGACAACCTCTACAACAAAATCAATTAAAACTAAGGTCGTTTAATCAATTAACTATAGCAGATAGATAGAAGGTTAGTAATTTTGTACCGAATTTCATCAATCTGTTTTTATATTGTTCGATAACTAGATGATCTCATATTTTATCCATTTTTTGCAAAGGGGAACTTTTACAAGTGATTTATAACAGGAACGGTTTTGATCATAAGTATGAAATTTTTCGTAAATCAGTCGCGTAGTATATTGAGGAGGAAATCCTCCTCATTCGTTGAGGAGCCAAGTTAATTTCTTCGAGTAATGCTCATAAAGTCTGTCATAGGTAATATTTCAATTCCTTGTATATGTGTTACAATATTTATTACAAGCAATATTATACAACTAGGGGAAGGAAGAATGGTTTGAACTCAGTATACAGTGGGTAGGAGAGGAAGACCCTAGCAACTAGGACAATCAACCACTTACTTATATGTGTTACAATTAATATTGAATTATTTGTAAATATATTGTTTAGCAACCGACTTCATGGAAAATAGCCTACATTCTTGTGTGTTTACAGGAATACAAGACTATTTGTCATTGGTTCCTGATAAACTTTGATAATTCCAATAACAAGTTGTACGAGAGTTCTCAGTGGCAACATCCTTGTAGACCTGGCATTCGTGTCGTGTTTTTCATGTTAGTGTCGTTTTCGTGTCATACCCGATATCTTAATGGATCGTATCGTGTAACACCTGTTAAAATAAACGGGTAAAATGATCCGACCCGAAATCAATCCGATAATATTAACAGGTAATATAACCCGACCCGTTACCCGTTAAGGAAAATATATTTTAAACCAATAAATAATCAAATGAAAAACATAATACTAAATAAGTATATACATACCATATTGTCACATCCAAAACATAAAAATGCATTTTTCTTTTAAGTATATTTTCACTTACCTAAAGTCTTTAATAGTTTTTTAATTAATGTAGAAGTGTAAAAAAACATAGAAAAAATATATAAACGCTCGTGAAATTCGTCACTATAATCATATAAATCATAGATCAAAATTTACATTTACGCTTCATTGTTCTCATCAAATTTTGTTTTTTCAGATTTTCTTTTTTGAAAACTTGATCTATTAGAGAATGCAGGAAAATGAATGGTTTGAATCTTTGATATTATATTCAGAGTTTTACGGTTAGTGAAAATATTGCTTGATGTTTATAAAGTTTCTACAAACTACATAACATCGACTTATATTTCAATTAACCGTAAATATCGAAACGTGATATCAAAGATCTGAACCGTTCATCTTCTTACATCCGTCAGATGATCATGTTTTCAAAAAAGAAAATTTTAAAAATGAAATTCAGTAAGAAGAATAAAGTGTAAATGGCAATCGACGATTAAATATAAATTTAAGGTTTATGAATTATAGTGTTGGATTTCGAAGCTGACCCCTTCATGAAAGTTGTAAAGTTGGTCACTATGAGTGATTGTATATTTTTTTTACATTTTTTACACTTCTACAATAATTATTATTAATTTTTCCCTCAAATAAAAAACATTATTCATGAAGGTTTGGAGGATTTTAAAAATATAAATGAAAATGTAAGTGTAACCATTATCTACTCGTGGAGAAATAATAATGAATCACGAGTGTTTATATATTCTTTCACATTTTTCATACTTGTATATATGTCTTCTTAGTTCTTGCCTATACAAATACTATATTAGTTTATTTTAATTTTGGACAACAACATGTTAAGTAAAATTTATCCTAGTAATGATAATAAGGAACTCACATAATAAAAATAAATAATGACTAAAACTTTTTTTTTTTAAAAACTTATATAGAATAATAATACAAAACTATATATTTAATATAGAATATATTGTATATATTAATATGGCTATTGTATTTTATAATAAATCTTTTAGTAATTAAACTTTAAAATTATCAAAATAATTTTTTTCTTAATGGGTCGAAACGGGTTACCCACGTGTTACCCACGTGTATACCCGTTAAGAACCTGTTATTAACGGGTTCTTAACAGATCACCCGATAATGACCGATAAGTTATCGTGTTGACCTGAAACCTATTATTTTCGTGTCGTTTTCATGTCGTGTCAGAAACTGCCAAGTCTACATCCTTGTAGCCAACTCTGTTTTCTTAGAAGGTTCTCCATTTAGAATTTGGATCCAGTGCTGGTTTCTCAACAGACTTGTTCTTTTTATTTGGTTGGTTCCTACCATGAACACAGAACACAAGCGCGAGCGCACACGCACATACGAGTTCGAGAAACCAGCACTGGATCCGAATTCTGAACGGAGAACCCTCAAAGAAAAACAAAGTTAGCTACAAGGATGTTGCCACTGAGCTGCTCAACATTTGTGTACTCAATGTTGTGTACATACGATGCAATCCTCGGTGGGAGGATTCCTTCACAAGTTACCGACACTCATAATATCCGAAAGCTGCCTAACATTCAATAGCTCCCCATAATAAACAAATCCAGATGCCAAATTCTCACTCAATGCAAGAATGATTATATTTTCATGATAGATACAAATCTTAAGAAGCAACACAACTTCGAGCAAACACGTAAAAGAGATAATGTCATGTTTTTGACCCACTATTTCAAATAAAAGATTCAGGGTACAACAGGATAAAGAATCACCCCCGGATCACCATCCATACTTGGCATGTGTTTCAGCTTTAGTCAGGAAGCCTCTTGAACGCCGCTCTGCGAGTTCCATCTCCTTCTGCTTCATATCAAAGTATAGAGAACCAATCTGATGCTTCCTCTTATGCAGCTTTGTAGGCTTCGCTTTTGTAGAAACAGGCTGAAAGTAACAAATTTAAATATATCAGTCAATGCATAAATACAAAACCATAGCAAAGCACCGTCTAGTTACTGGCAAGGACAAACAAAGAGAACAGTGACTTAGGACTTCCTTTCTTGCAAAATGGAAATTGCATAAAGTGTGGTTGAAGTAGAATGATTTCTTATTTAAAGTCGGTTCTGAGTTTCAACCCTACACAATTATTCTACTTCTCTGTTTAATAGTTAAAAACAATACATAGAGTTACTATGTAATATGCATAAGATGTACTAGGAGCTCAATTTAGTTTAAAAATAAAAACCAAAAGATTAAAAACAGAGAGAAAGAGAAAGAAAAACAATGAAGCAATGAACCAAGTATTCAATGAACATGAACCAAGAAAAATGACAAAACATTCAAAAAACAACTAACAAGAGAATTAAGTCCATATTTTATGGCAACATAAAACATAAAATTCTCACACAAACAGCCTATGACAATATTTTCATCTAAACACTATCCTACCTGCTGACACCATATTCTCATTGCTGCCAATCTAAGGGAATCAATGACATGCATAGCCCACTCCAATTAAAACGTGACCGAAAGGATATATCAAAATTCGTCATGATGTTTGGAAACATATCCATAAGGAACTAGGTTAAGGATTTTAATTTTTTTATCAAACACTACTGACAAACAAAATTACTATATGTGGTCGTTTTAGACAATTCAAAGTCAATCTAGTCGGGAAAGAGTCCTCCCTAGTACTTGCAGTTCGAGAATGGTTAAGAAAGGACAACTAGTGAAAACTTGTGTCCACCTATGGACTCAATTTCTACAATGTCCAACTTGATACACCAAGCATGCTCTATAAGTTTGGCAGAAGACATCAGCCATTACAACTCTAAACTAGAATAGTTCTAAAAGAAAGTCGACTATCCATAGTTCAGTTCTTCCTTCCAAGGAAAATACTTAAGCGTCAACTACAGGCACCTTTTCCTTGTCAAATTTCTGAGAAGCGTCCTCTTATGACAGAATGGATTCCCAGGTGCAAAGCTTCTATGTACTATCTTAGGCCATGCTTTGGATGGCTGGTTGTGTCAGTTTCCTTTAACTCAAATCTCTTTTTTCTTCATAGTCTTACTGCACAAAGAAAAAACTTAAACCTCCAGGCTCCAACTCTATCCTTCATCCTACAGTCCTACCTGATGCTTAATACTGTATGAGTAACATTATGCATTGGAAAAATATAGGGTTTCCCAATGCAATATCAAATGGCTAATCTATATCATTTTGACAAATTTAATAATAAACTGTAACGCAGAGTTTAAAATAGTACTTTAGGTTTTAGGTGTTAAAACATCAATTGCTATTACCCTTCAGAATTCAACAAACTCAAGTTCCAAGAATCAATTATTTACAACGTAGAACCCTTCCTTGTCAAATCTAATTTCATTGACTTCATTACACCAGCTTAATGATAAGCATTTGTTTTTTTAAACAATCGATATTATCTACACTAAAGGGAGGGGGGTGGGCTTTAGCCTGACAATGGGCTAGCAATAATGTGGTTCAAATTCGCCTTTGGAAAGAATCGAACCTAAGACCTCTCACTTACTAGTGAAGAAGAATACCACTAGACCGTAGTACTAAGTGGCAATGATAAGCGTTTGGTAAAATGGCATGAAAAGGTCGTTAAACAACAAGGTTATGGGATAGAAGAGTAGTGCATGCAGACTCTGATATACAAAAAAGAGAAATTATACATGAAACGGAACTTGCACCGTCTCTCAAATTCATAGCATTGCAATAAAAACGTACCGCTAACAGTTTCACTATGCATTAAAATTTAGCAACCCAATTCCTTGAGCTCTCAAATTATAAATGAAAAACAAGGTGTTAATGCAGAAGTCAAAATATATAAATCACTTTCCATTGATAAACACTAAAAGAAACAAGAACATTGTGTTGATACCTGATAAGAAGGCCCAAAGGCAATTCCTGTTAACTTAGCCTGGTCCTCTCTTGGCCGATTCTTCATCAACTCGTCCTGCTTAACCTCAATTATTTCAGTTGGCACCTCATACCTCCCCCTCTTTTTACCAACTTTAATCTCACTTACACCAGTAGCGGGGATGGTTGGCACCACAGTTCCAGACCCACCAACCCAATCATTCCCATACTGCTGCTCATAACCAGCATAACCCCCATAACCATCATAATTGCCGTAATTCGAAGGATCACTACCACTAACTCCTGCATGTAGCTGAACCCCAGCATCCACATGTCGATCAATACCAGATTGGTAACCCTCGTAACCACCATAGCTTTCATAATTAACTGCATTTTGATCAATAGTAGATTGGTAATTCTCAGAACCACCATACCCTTCATAGTTAACCGCACTTTGCTCACTATTTGATTGGAACTTCTCATGACTTTCTACGTTCTGCTCCACCCCCGCACCGCTCTCCACTCTCGAACCAACCGATTCCGTTTCAACAATGGCTCTCCTGCTCGAACCCGAACCCGAACCCGAACCCGAACCCAAACCAGCGGATGCACCCAATGTGGAGGAGTACCTTGGCGCCGATAAGGACGACAAAAATGACTTCGCAGACAACTTCTGGACCAAGGATTCAGACGCTTTTCGGCGCCGCGTTTCTTTTTCCTCATCGTCTTCTTCGTCTTCATCGTACTTATATGAGTTGATTGGAGGATTGAATTGGACAATCTTTCTAGGGTTTTGATCGGATGACGAGAGATTGGTGATGGGTTGTATTGGATTTCGGGATTTCGGCGGAGGAAGCGATGAGAAAACCGAGGAGGGTTTTGAGGTGGGGATTGAATCAATTGGGTCTTCATCGTCATCGCCAAGATTTTGGGATTTTGGAATTAGGGTTTGTTTTGGTTTGGGAAGGGATTGGAAGAAAGAGGGATTTTGGGGTTTGGATTTGGGTAGAGAAGAAAAGAGAGAGGAAGTGGAGGAAAGTTGAGAGCTGGGTTTTGGGGGTAAAGCTGTGCGTTTTGGTGGCGGTTGCTGCTGCTGTTGATCTTCTTCTTCGTCGGAAGAGGCGTAGTTGGCAAGCAGAGATTCCATAGCGAGCGAGAAGACGAAAGAAAGTATACTCAGAATTTCAGAAAATTTGGAAATTTTCTTTCTACAAAATTAGGGTTCTACCTCTGCTTGTCATCAGAACATCTTGAGTCCTTTACTGGAAGCGAGGTGGCGTTTCATATATAATTTTGGGAGTTTTACTATTCACTTTAATGAAAAATCATATTTTTACACTAAAAAATGTACTATTCACTTTATTCTTTATTTGGTCCTTATCATTAAAACTCAAAGTTTTCAAGCAATTTTCATTAGTTTTCCATATAATTTTTTGAAAATATACCAAAATGAGATAATTTCTTAATCTTGCATAAACAACATTTAATAGGTAATCAACTCCTAATAGAAATATAAGATACATTCCCATATCTACTAGGATTTACACAATCACATTCCTAATCTAATAGGACTGCAACACTCTTCCTTGAGTGTGTAAATACTCAAATAAATGGCGCATCAAGTCTTTAGTGATGAAGTAAGTATAATTGATGAAGTCGTCGGCACAATGAGCAAATGCGAGTCTCAAATCAACGGAAGAATGCATAAAAAGTAAAACTCATTAAACCTTGATGAAGTCAGTATAATTGATGAAGTCGTCGGCACAATGAGCAAATGCGAGTCTCAAATCAATGGAAGAATGCATAAAAAGTAAAACTCATTAAACCTTGCTATGGTAAAATCCAAGGTGGGAGAAAACCCATAGACTAAGGAGAAAAGTGAGAAGTTGCATTAAGTCAAAACTATACGTCTTTTGGACGCAAGTAGAAGAGCTCACAAGGGTATGATCAGCTCAGGATGGGTGCCTTGTTAAAACCTAGTTAGGTAGCAAAAACCTAGTAGGAAAAATGCTCCTAATCGTAGGGAAAATGAGTATATTGAGATCAAGTGAATATACTTCTAGATACTCCCCCTGAGTTTGACATAACTTCCAAATGAGAACTACAAACATTTGCATATGATAGTTAGGCATACCAATTCCTCGGACAAGCTTCTAGAAGGTTGACTTCAACAATGACGTTGTGTAGAGGTCGACAAGGTTGTTTGGGATCGGTTTGCATCACTTCAATATCCTGATGCTTTGCTGATGTAGATGTAGACGCAATATGTCTTGGTGTTGACTTTGTTAATGTATCATGGTTTGATCGGCTGGACACATGCAGCATAATATTCATGGATCGTCGTTGGGACTTAACAATGGATGAAAAATAGCAAGTACTTCGAATATGCTCAACAAGAATTCCTAACCATGTCTCACTTGTGGCGTAGTGAAGTAAGGTGAGTCTTGGAACGACTCGAAGATTTCGCAACTAAGGTCATATCATGGACCTCCAAGATATTGCGATATCCTTAAGAGTAAAGACATAACCATTTGAGGATTTTGTCTTGTGCGTGTTTGATAAGCAATATGTGTAAGCATAACAACAAGACAAACATCATTTCGAGGATCAAGGGGGTTGGATCCACTTAAGATGCGTTAAGATTTGCGCATGTAGTACCTTCAGAGTACGTCTTTAATACCAATTCAATGGATGCGTGTAAGCGCAATGTTGCATCTTTACCAAGATCAACAGTGAAAGAGATGTCCTGTCTTAATACAATGTGCTAAGTACAATGAAGCGCAAAGTTGCACTTAGATATGGAATTTCGGATTCCATACCTCTTCAAGGGTCTCATATACATATAACGTATAGATGATCATAGGTATACTCAAAGGTAACACATTCAGTTTGTAGTTCAACTGGTAGACCAAAATACCGTCAGAACAACGCTTGAACTTCAGGTCAAAGCATAAACGAGTTTTCCCAAGATCCTTCATCTCAAATTCCATCTTCATGTGCGAGGCAGTTTTCTCAAACTCTTCCAGAGTCTTAGTGAGATGTATGTCAACGACATAAACTGCAACTCTAGCAATTTGGAATAAGACTTCATAGTTTAACACGCAAGGGCATAATTCATATCCCTAACTGATCAAATAATCACTTAGACGGGTATACCACATCCGTCGAATTGTAAGTGAACGCCTCAAACAAGTTAAGAGGGTGTTTCGTGGTTTTGGAACTATTTGAACCAGTCCATGTAATTCTTCGGGAATTTACATGTAAATCTCCGTATCTATATCCCCATGGAGAAAACATTAACCATATTTCATAATGCTGTTATCAATCACAGGACGTTTGAAAGAAACCTTGTGTCGTAAGGCGTGCATCATATCGCACTATTTCATTCATCTCATAACGCTTCCTTTCCCACTAGGGGTGGGCACAATTTATTTCGGTGCGGTTTTGAGTGAAACCGAAACCGAAATCAAAATTTTTTACGGTTTAATTCGGTGCGGTTTTGAAGCCAAAACCGAAATGAAACCAAATTGTTTGGTTCGGTTCGGTGCGGTTTCAAACGGTTTCGGTTTGGTTTTTAAGAAAAAAATGTACAATTTGCAATTTAACATATTAATAAGCATTTCCTAGTAGCAATAGGAAAAAGACATTTGTTATATAAACAATTAGCATATTGCATGCAGTTGTGATGTTAAAACACGTTTGTGCAACAAAAGGGTGTCCCGTACAAGGTATAATATACAAGTTGAATAACTTTGAATTCATTAAATGTGAACGAAACTTTCATACTAGAATATGTGATATCATGCTTCAAATGAGTGGACTTCATTAGATCATTGTTTGACTCTTGATAACATGATCAGTCCACCCTTGTACATATATGTGTGTGTGTGTGATGGTATAAAATGACAAAGGTCCTTCAAGTTAATGAACGAAAGAAAGTGATGAATGATGATATTCTAGTGTGGTTAAGTCCATACTAAGTGCATGGATTCTAACAAACAACCAATTAAAACATGAAATTTAATATGGACATTTAATTAAATGTCTATTAATATTTGCGGTGTGGTTCGGTTTCGGTGCGGTTTTCAAAAGCCAAAATCGAAACCAAACCGTTTTCTACGTTGCGGTTTGGTTTTAAAACCGCAAAACCAAACCGTTCGGTGCGGTTCGATTTGGTTCGTGTTTCGGTTTCAGTTTTCGGTTCTAAGGGCCCATCCCTATTTCCCACTTGTAACACAACAAGGTTATCTTGGGCAGTGTAGGGACAACAGGTCTAAAACACACTTTGGTAAGGAATTTGACCTGGATTGTAACTATAATTGTCCAATCAGTTCTACGTTGTCACTTAATCAACAGAACATGGTTCAATATTGTTTCTTTTCATTTATGTCGGTAGATACCATATAAGTGAAAACATCATCGATGGTAATCTCATTTCAATTCCATTTTTTCATCCAAACTAATATACTGGACCAAGAACTTTAAGTCTTGGGAGAAATCCAAATTAATCTCATGAGATGAAAATGATTTAAGACAACGATCAAGTGTAGATTCATTTTGTGTCGTGCCTTCCTCTTATAGGGAAGTGAATCCTACGAATCGAGTGATCTGTCGTGTTCCAGGCCAAGACAGATTGATTGGCTATCTGCCGGTGTACCGGACCATCTAATAGGGGCGTCCAAATCGTCCAATAGGGGTGGCACACCCTCCAGGGATGTTGACTTGACGTCCGTTAAGTACGTCTATCCTTGCAGGCATATTTGCAGCTGGTATATGATCTCGTCACTTAAACTAGATAAGAGGAATGTGTCTGGAGCAACATTCTGAAATCTAGAATTTATCGCACTTGCTTATCACATTTGTACAGTATGGGGATCAAGATGAGACATAGTAGGCAACGTCCACGCAAATTCGTGCCATTCTACAGAAACGTTGACATTCTTATCTCCCCCCAACAGCGGGAAGACTGTCCCATTAAAATGACAACCGCAAATGAGCGGTAAAGAGATCGTGTGCAAGGCCTCTAAGAGAGCTAGTGTGAAGGAGATACACATCCTTCATTGAGGACCCATGGTGGTACATTGCGGCGGCGTAACTTGGCACATGAAATGCACACAAATGCGTAAATACGAAAATCGTCAGGTTCATACCCAGTAACCAACTGTAACGTCATATCGGTTGGGTGGCAATGGGCCTCAAGGCGGACCAACATAAATGCGTACAAGGATTACATAGCCCTAGGTAGAAATCGAAAACTTGGTACATTTACCAAAATTCGGGTGATCATTTAAATTGCGCTTTTATGATCGCTAGGCGAGGCTATTTGGGGTGAACATGAGAATTCAATGTTTAATTATAAACCCAAAATACTGCAATACTTTATAAAAAAAACCGTCAATATAAACTCTCCAGCATTATTTAGTCTCCCGGACCTTAAGGGATAAGTATAGTGGTGAACCCTTAATCGGCCATGAGGTTTAGCAGTAATGTTGGTAGACAAATATGTGATCAGTTTGTCGATTCATCAACCAAAACCATAAGTATTTATATGGTCCGCATTTTGGTTGGATTAGTCCACATATATTCCCTTGAATTCATTGTGAAAAAAGAGTAGTTTGTATCTTTGCTAGGGATGATTTAGAAATCAAATTTCCCAAAACGAGCGGATTTTGGCAAAGTGTGCTTGTAGGCACAAGATCCTTTCTCTGGGTAAGGAGATGTGTCATTGCATCATTGTTCGACCTAAGTGTCCCAAAAGGTCGTGCCAAAACAAGTAAACTACTCAATCACCCAGCTCCAGGCCGACCACATGTGGCATGTTTCCAGTTGGGAGACAACCCATTGGCCCCAAATCAAAGCTTCAGACTCATTTTTGGAGGTGGTGCAAATATATTTCACTCTATTTTCTTCAATGGTTCATTGATGATCATTGTTCTATCGAATATCCTTAAAAACTCAACGTCGGGGAGAATTTAAGGTCCCTTAAATGGTGATGCAGTGCCATTCATACAACGAGGAGCGTGCCAATGCTTTTAATCAGGTGAGATAGACCTGAAGTGTTTGTTAGAGATGTGATTTAGGTGTAAAGTTAGTGTGCGTAGTACGTATTCATCCAGACAACTAACTTTCCCACATTCCTACCTAATCACGTGTTTAATTGAATCAGTCACACGTATTAAGAAACATGATTCAATTAACTCATATTCAAGGACAATATCAATAAGATTATCCATAAGTTAAACATACACCAAACGTGAATCCAAGAACATGGAAAAATGTTCACAAAGTAAATGGTTCTTCCAATGGTGTCAACAAGGCCATCCATGTCAAAATTTTGTTCTTCCAACGGTGTTTGGTGGAGCAAAATTAGTCTCACGTCTTGACTACTAGAATGGTACTTCTTAACAACATTGGTAGGGGCACGAACGTGTGCATAACCAATGGTCTATTCCATCGAGACGGAAATAAATTCTGCAGGGTTAAGGTTCGGGAATATTTTCCTTTATTCTTGAAGTTTTTAGGTCTTAGGTACTAAGGATCATACTTTGGGCATGATGCCACACCTTGGCAGGCCCTGATTCTACCATATGTTGTAAAAAGAAACTCGAAATTGGATTATGAGAGAATATGCCATTCGGTGTATCCCTGCCGAAGCAGTGCATCACCATTCGCTAGGCTTTGACCGAACTAGGTCGAGCTATTCGGTAGACTCCAGTCAAACTGAGTCCATACCATTCTCTCACGTTTGTGGTAGTAATCAGATCTGAGAATTTGGTAAACTTCCGCTATCTACACTACTGCTTCAGGAGCGAGTTAGAAACAAGGAAGGACAAGAAAAGTATTATCCAGTCAAAATTCGATCGGATTTATAAACTTCAGAATTGTACTCATTCATGGACGTAATCATGATGTGCTTCAGGCAATGTTTTTCATGATTAAGTGGTCCATAGAAGCAAGTCAAAGAGCCATGGAATCCTTGTTCGGGAGGTATTTTCATTTGTAATGCTTTGGGCATAAGTCTTCAAATGAAGATTATGGCGGAGGCTTATTCAGCTCTTCCTTGCCATTGTTGGTTTCAATGGTTTCTCAGCTTCTTGATAGTCAAGTGGAGATTTCACGTCTTGTACCCCACATAAAGTGGTTTTTATTAGAAACGTCCAAATCAAGAAAATCAAACTTGTGATGGTTCGACAATTCACTGAATTGGAGGGAACAAGATTGTGATTGGTGTTATGGGAATGCTGTTGGAAATGTGCCCTAAAACCAATCATATGATGATACTTTACGGACATTTCACATGTTAAACTAATCTAGTTTAATATCAAGGGCAAAGATTATTGTTTGAGCCGTCTCATATAAATGTTATACGCTTAAACGATAAGTCCAAGGAATATGTGATTGGGAGAATGTGATCTAAAGAAGTTAGATTCATGAGACAATTCTTTCGTAGACACATCCTAAACGTTCCCGATCATAGGATTGCCAATTGGGCATTGACAGTCCGTTAAGATCAGTACGTGCTGTGTCTTCTCTCAGGGAGAGTGACTAGTCTCGAGTCATTGGTGTGTGTGACATCAAGACAAGTACGTAGGTGCTCAATAGAGAATGAGTTCACTGAACACGATCAACGAAGAGTTCTCATACTCATGTCACATGAGAACTCATGGTTGGGATAATGCAAAGTAGTCCTTTGACCTGAGGCATCATAGTTGTCTTGTGGTTAGGTCTTTGATCTTTGACTATGTCAAAGTCACCCCATCAGAGGGTGTCCACGGCATAGTTGGGGTTAAGCCACTTAGCCATGAAGGCAAGTGAATGCGCAACAAGGGATCTCTAACCTTCAAACCGTTTGAGGGAGAATACTCTATGATATGATTAAGAATCTCTGGCCAGAGTATGAATGATATTTAGGAATGTTGGAAATATGCCCTGAAAGTCAATCTTTGGAAGAAATCTTTCAGGACAAATGAATGGATGTATAGATGACTATTATACATCAAATGGCAAAGATACTAATTAGGACTATCTCAATGAATGATATATGTCCTAAATAGTGAATCCATGGACAATGGATCGATTGAAGAAGTAATCTAATGATGTTAGACTACAGAGACCTTCTTCACATAACCGTCACGTCCAAAAGGTTCCTGGTCATAGGATTGTCGGAGGGAAACTGACAATGCATAGACCGGTACATACTATGTCTGCTTCAATTGGAAGGATGGAAAGTCTCATCCCATTCGTGTAGTGATACTAAGACAAGTATGTAGGTGCTCATTAAGGGAATGAGTTCATTGAACACAATCGAACGAGAGTACTTGCATGGAGGTCTACTCACATGTCAAGCAAATAACTCTTATGGTTGGAATAATGTAAGTAGTCCTTTGACCTGAGGCATCGTCGTTGTCTTGTGGTTAAGTACTTGATCTTTGATTATGTTAAAGTCACCCCATTCGCGGGTGTCCACGGCATAGTTGGGGTTAAGCCACTTAGTCATGAAGGCAAGTGAATGCGCAACAAGGAATCTCTAATCTTCGTTAAGAGAGGAAGAATACTCTAAGATATGATTCGGGAATCTTCGGTCGAAGTATCGAGCGTAATAAAGGAAAGTGTTCCTGTACGACTCAATTGAATCATATAAGAAGGAATAATCACATTAGGGGTTTGACATAATATATCCATACCCTAGTGATATGATTGAGTGTATTGTTTTAGAGAATGATCGAATTACATTGTAATTCCAACTGAATAGGTTCTCCGAACAAATTCTACATTAGATTGGGTAGCCATGATATATGGTTAGATGTCACTCATGGCTTGTGAGTTCTTCTAGATGATTAAATGTAGTAGTCAAAGAAGAAGGTGAATTAAAAGTAAGTTTTAATTCACTAAGTGATTGGATTAAATATAATCAATTGGATTGATGCCAATCACCTCACTGCCTTGCTAATTAGAACCTAAAACGATTGTTCACCAATACACTCTTGTAGTGAGTAATTAATGGATGATGGAAATAATTAATTGGATTAATTAAGTGTTGTGATTAATTAGAAAGTCTAAAGAAATCATAAAAGCGATATAAGATCGTTTTGGGCTTAAAGAAACGTTCGGGTTTAATTGGGCCCATTGGGCCTAAACCCGTTGGGCTTTTATTCAAGCATTGGATGACTTGAAATAAATAAAAGCCCAAAGCCCAAACAACATTAAGGGGGCCAGCCATATAGAGTGAAAGAGGGAGAGAAAGGTCAAATGTTGACTTTTTTCTTTTTGGCTATATAAGGAACTTTATAGCATATATTTTCATTAGGGTTTTTGAAGTGTTGAAAGAACAAAAGGAGAAAAGAAAAGTTATCTCTCTAACACTTACAAAGGCCGGCCACCATAAGGGTGATTTTAACTAATCATCTTCTCACCCTTTTGGTCATTCCTTCATCCTTCTCACTACACTAATGGGTGAGGATCTGTAGAGGTTTTCAACTTTGGAAACTTGAAGAGAACCTAGGAGCACTCATTCTAAAAAAAATGGAGGAGGCAAGGAAGGAGGCTAGGCTCAAGGACTTCAAGGAGCAAAGGTCTTGGAGGTGGTCCATCCTTGGTCTAAGATCTAGATCAAGAGGTATAATACTACTCCTAAACTTTGTCCTTAAGTAAATTTGTTTTTGATGCATCTTACATAAACCTATGAACCTTGAAGGGGATTTACATGACTAGAGCTTTGATATTATTTGTTAAAATGCTTCCGTTGCTTTCGTATATAAATTTTGAATTGTATATGCATGCTAGTCACTAGAAATCCCAATATGAAATCTCATAAATTTCCCTTCAAGTGGTATCAGAGCCAAAGGTTTATGTATGATGTGTCCTTTTGGATTTTATGCATATGGGTTTTAATATTATGTATGACATGATTATTTCTTCATTCAAAGTATGTTTATCTTTTGTTTTTCAATAGTTGAAAAATGTGAATCAATAGTTGAAAAGATATGTATGCAAAAGGGTTTTGGATGCATGAATGAAGATTGAGTTTAGAACTAAAATTTGGGGTTTTTTATTCCAAAAGGGAGGGCACGGTTTTGGGGGTGGTTTTGGGTTGTGTTTGTGTTTTATTGTAAACCACTCTCACATCCTTTTAAAGCTAGAAAAAAGTGTTCTTGTCACTTTTGTTTTTGGGTTTGAAAAATCACCGAGAATATACAAATCTTGAAAATGTGTTCATGGTTTTGTTCTTGGTGTTCATGGTTTGGTTTTGGTGAAAATTGTATTATTTGGCTTTCATGCATTGTTTTGTGGTTTTGGATGATGAACATACCATCCATAGCCATATCAAAAATTTATTAAATCCTAGACTTGACTAGGAGAATTTCCATCACCTTTTTCACTAAAGTCTTCAAAGCAAAACCAAGTGACAAGCAAAATTTATTTTTTTCTACATAATGTTGATTTAATGCTTGTTGTGTAAGAATGTGTAAGAGACTTCCCATCTCCCCTTAATGTGGCCAGCCTCCCCTAGTGGATTACCCACTTGTGGGGCTATTTTGTAATCTTTGAAAAGTTGATATTTATACTTTCAAGTATTTACGTTTTGACCCCTAACTTTTGATATTTGCATAATAGTCCCCATCCATCTAAAAGGTTAAAATATTTGATTTTAATTTTATTGGTTGTTTAAACTCATAATACTATTATGCCCATATGCACTAAATCTAAATGTTTATGTTGCATTCCATTTAATTATTTAATGTGATTAAGTAGTTAGAAAATGGGTGACTATGGACTTATGCCTTAAACGATAATTGAGCTATAAGATAAGGCGCTAAAATCAAATTGTTTGAACCTTGGGAATGTGTTTTAATTACTGTTTTAATTGGACCTTGTCACCTTTGACATTAATCTATCTCTCCCTCTTAGTATATGTAATTTGTAGGAATTTGTACAAATCGGTTTGTAATTCTTATTACTCCTTAATCTCTTTTAGTTAGTTGATTCCCTCTAGTACTAGACTAGAGTTTCTTTAACTATTGGTAAGGAGACATAACTAAAAGAGGGTTTTGACATGAGATTAAAGATTAAATGGGTCCAATGCCCT
This sequence comes from Malus domestica, assembly GCF_042453785.1. Classification (NCBI taxonomy): domain Eukaryota; kingdom Viridiplantae; phylum Streptophyta; class Magnoliopsida; order Rosales; family Rosaceae; genus Malus; species Malus domestica. The sequence continues at coordinate 24,257,220 of NC_091673.1, forward strand.
AATTAGCAATGAATGATTGTCTTTCATTTCTAATGGCTCAATGAAAATGTTTTAATTGGATTGAAAAGCACGTAATTAAATTGACACAACCTCCCCGAGTTTATATTCAACAATGTTGGCTCGTTGTTGCAATAACCTAATAAGTCCATGGTCATCCAAGAGCCTAAGATAACTATAAAGTCCAATTTCAAAGGAATGCAAAAACCATAGTAGTAATAGTTACTTCCAATATTTGAAAAATTCGTTTTTGATATTGATTTGTTTTTCTCAAGACAAATAGTGGGAGTATCATAAGCTACTAAATTATAAATGAATACAATTAGTAGTTATATATATCTCCAATATTTTGAAAATTGTTTTGATATTGATTTGTTTTATGAAAACGAATAATGGGGATATCATATGCAACTAATTTCATTAACTTTGGACTAGTAGTTATAATAGGGCAATTTATTTGAATGTGATTAAATAAATAAAATTGATGAGACCTTAAAATCCCTCAACCAACATACAATATTAAGTTGAAAACGTAAGAGTGCTTTGAACACTTTTTCGTGGCCTTCCACTGTGGTAGGCTTCAAGCGTTTATGACTTGTACACCGCCTTCACCCTATCATGGGGGAGTGCAAAGTGCATGCTTATATTCAGGAGGAGTTTATTTAAAACATTTGATGAGGTTAAGGTAGGCAACGAGTGTGGCCAACATCGTATCATCGTGAGGTCATACTTGAACCCCTAGCTAAACCGGCATGGTGGGAAAGAACTTAACTAAGAGAAATGATGCCAACATCGTATCATCGTGAGGCATTGTTTTCTAGAGGCCAAAAAGATGGGTAATCACAAGAGGTTGTTGTGAATGGGTAAGTGTACCCTCTCATTATTATTTTTGCTAGCCGACATCGTATCATCGTGAGGTGGGCTTGGTAATAGTGAGCCTCCCATAACCCGTTAGGAGTTTTCTTTGAAATCTCCCGGATTCCATCTTGAGGGATATGGAATTTACCAAAAATGGTGGGTTGTGTCATTCGGTTTAAAGACCCTAATCGTTTGACTTAATCAACAATCAAACTAATTATTTTATTGTTTATGTATTTAGATATGGTTGGAAGCACACTCGCGAAAATACTCGACAAACATTGCCTAGAGGGGCACAATTTCCCATCATGGTACCGTAATGTCAAGATTCTCCTAACATTGGAGAAGATTGTTTACGTGCTAGACAAGGCTCCACCTCACATACCTCTCGGCCCTGAGGCCACTGAGGATGAACGTGCTAAGTATGACAAGCACGTTGAGGATGACACACAAGCCAAGTGCTATCTGTTGGCTTCCATGAATGAGGAGCTACAGAGACAGCACAAGGGCATGGACAGTGCATCTTCCATTATACTCCATTTTACGGAGTTATATGGTGAAGGGACGCGGAACCGTCGCTTTAGCACTGTTTGTGAACTTGTGAAGACCAAGATGGTCAAGGGGGCTCCAATGCATCAACATGTACTGAAGATGATAGGATTCATTGAACAATTGGAGAACCTTGGTACTCCACTTGACAGGGAATTGGCCCAGGACTTCATATTGGCTTCTCTTTCTGATTCATTCTCGCAGTTCGTAATGAACTACAATATGAATAAGATGGATAGTACTCTCTCTGAGTTACTAAACATGTTAGTAACTGCCGAGAAGACTATGAAGAAAGAGAACGTTGTAGGGACTGCTGCAGTAGCCTACAACAAGCCATCCTCTTCCAAGGCTAAGCCGCAAGGCAAAGGCAAAGGTAAGGAGAAGAAGTCTCCCACTCCTAAGCCGCAAGGAGGAGTGAGGAAAAAGAAGGCAAAGGAGCCCAAGGGGACTTGCCACCACTGTGGAAAGGAGGGGCATTGGAAAAGGAATTGCAGGTTATACCTTGCAACTCTTAAGGACAAGCCACAAGGTATGGTTTATGTTCTTATCTTCAATTCTAATTGTTAGATCTTCTAAATATTTATATTTGATATAAAGGGCTAATCACTTGTATAATTGTATATAGGTGGAGGAGCCAAGTAGAAGAGGAACAAGCAAAGAGAAGTGTGGAGAAGGGTTCGGCCACCATGTTTTTGCTAACTACTTAGGAAGTTTGTTAGGCATTAAAGATAGTCTTTAAACTTTCTTATTTTGTTAAGAACTTAATGTGGCTTCATATGATGGAAGATCACTATTAGTGCCTAAATATATAAAGGTATTTATATTAGTCTCTAAATGTATAGAGCTAATACTTTATGTATTAAACATTATGAATGTTTGAATTATCATATTAATGTAATGTGATGTATACCTTCTAATATATTATTTCCTTAAAAGTAGTGTTATGAATTGAATATTGTCTTGTTGTATCCTAGTTGAGATACAAGATTTATATCACTTATTGTAATGTGATAAACCAAATTTTAGACTTATCAATTATGGATAGATCTCACATGTAGGACATAGAAGGATACAATGAATCTTTAGATTTGGTTCCAATTGTCTACCTATGAGTTCTATATGAATTGACAAAGGTCTAGAGATTACTTTCTTGAAGAAAAGGAAGATCACATTATAATGATATAAGTAATAAGAAAAACGTTTCTTATATGGTTATCACTTAGAACACAATAATCAAGATCACTCTTGATTCAATTAGTAGTTTTGAACAACTAATTGGGCATTCTTTAAATTGTTTTAAAATGTCAATTGTGTTAGTGATTAAACCAAGAAAGAAGTGTCTAAATCTATAAAATGTTTAAAGACTTTAGTCACTTATTAACGAGACATTAACTTAGTGAAGATTGAAACAAACGAGCTTGAAAGGTTTTAAAGCCACTACACAATGTCTTCTACCCGTATACTCCACGTTTATACATTTTGAATGTATGAAGTGACTTCTCATTAAAATCATGAGAAATAGTGGGAGGTGTGAAAATGGATATAAACTTGAATATGATTGGTTTATAGTTGTCAAAAGAATAATAGTACTTGACTATTATTGAGAGTTTGTGACTTTAATTGTTAAAAGACTCAAGCTCTTCAAATGTTAAAATTCCATGTTGTGTAACATTCTAAAGAATAGTCTTTGAATGTTGGTTTCGTCAACCTAGCATAAAATGGTTATATGTTGGGAGTTGTCCATCATTCTCTTTTATGAGAACAAGCTAATAACAAAGCATTTGGACAAGTTGATGAAACAAAAGGGAATAGTTTCAAAATGAGTCACAACATATGGTTTAACAACAAGACAATCCAAATTCAATATCTCATGTAACTATAACGCTCTATGTAGTTTTGATAAAGAATTATATCAACCACCTAGAAGGAATGGTTGAGTTTTTATATCCTTAGTAGGAGCCATGCTTCCACTAAAGACTTGGATAATTCTTATATGACTACATTAAAAGATCTTAGTATGACTAAAACTTGAAGTATGGTGTATGACACCATATAATTTAAATGAATAGACTTGATAAAGCAAGTTACACATTTCAAATGGAATTACTTGTGAAGGAATTCTTTTGTGTATGATTCGTTTAAATAACTTGTGTTAGCTAGTGTTGTTGATAGTCTCAAAATTGTTGAGACATCATCAATAAGCTAATGGATCTCAATGATTGTCAATGGATCCAAGACAAGTTAGTGGGAGCAGTATGCATTCAAATCAAGAAAATATAATTGTTAAGTTTTTGAATGAATGCCAAGTTACAACAAGGCCAGTGGGAGTGATGTCATATTTTGAGCAACAAGATATGAATAAAGTCTATTTGATAGACTTGATAAAACATAAATGTTACTCGAAAAATGACAAAAATGTGACACGGTCAATTTTAAAGTATAGACTTGAAATTGGACTTATTGATGTAGCAAGGCTATCTCAAGGATATTATTTGGGAAATTAAATCTCAAATGTTGAAGATTTAGGAAAGCATTTTCCTATATGATAGAAAATCACTTTCGTAACCCTTATAATGAATGTGTCATAAAATCACAAAAAGGGACACATGTATGGACTTGTAAAGTAGATACCCAAAAGTGAAGAACCACAAGGGTTGTCACTTTAAGATATTACTATATCCCAGGATCAGAACCAAAGCAACTGATAGAGTATTATTGCCTTTAAGAAAGGAACATCAGAGTGGGACTCTGGAAGCGTGCGTTCACTTAGGTTATTAACCAAAGTGAAAAATAACCCATTTTAACAAATGGAACTTCATAATGGATGAAGTACTAATCATATGAATGTATTGTAAGTATTGTACTACAATGGTCTCAAGGTTGGAGCAAAATTTGTATAAAGTATACAAACGAAATATATAATGATATATTGTTTTAGAAACTGCTTCAAAAGGTGTTTTGAATGGAAAGGGTTCTTTTAGAACCAATGATTGAATCCAAACCATAAGGTCGTTAGTAGGATACTACGACGTAATGGGGCGATAGCTCAAGCCAGGGAATCAAGGTCTCATCAAAGTATTCAAACACAAGAAAGAGACATCATCAAATGTTTTGGAAACATTTGATAAATGAATCCTTTTAAATAAAAAGGGATTAATACATAACCAAGTTAACCTACGAGCATAAGCTCTCTCAACTAGCTTGTATAAGATACACTAGTGATTGACTTTAGTGCAAGTGGGAGATTGTTGGAAATATGCCCTGAAAGTCAATTTTTGGAAGAAATCTTTCAGGACAAATGAATGGATGTATAGATGACTATTATACATCAAATGACAAAGATACTAATTAGGACTATCTCAATGAACGATATATGTCCTAAATAGTGAATCCATAGACAATGGATCGATTGAAGAAGTAATCTAATGATGTTAGACTACAGAGACCTTCTTTACATAACCGTCATGTCCAAAAGGTTCCTGGTCATAGGATTGTCGGAGGGAAACTGACAATGTATAGACCGGTACATACTATGTCCGCCTCAATGGAAGGATGGAAAGTCTCATCCCATTCGTGTAGTGAAACTAAGACAAGTATGTAGGTGCTCATTAAGGGAATGAGTTCACTGAACACAATCGAACGAGAGTACTTGCATGGAGGTCTACTCACATGTCAAGCAAGTAACTCTTATGGTTGGAATAATGTAAGTAGTCATTTGACCTGAGGCATCGTCGTTGTCTTGTGGTTAAGTACTTGATCTTTGATTATGTTAAAATCACCCCATTCGCGGGTGTCCACGGCATAGTTGGGGTTAAGCCACTTAGTCATGAAGGCAAGTGAATGCGCAACAAGGAATCTCTAATCTTCGTTAAGAGAGGAAGAATACTCTAAGATATGATTCGGGAATCTTTATTCGAAGTATCGAGCGTAATAAAGGAAAGCGTTCCTGTACGACTCAATTGAATCATATAAGAAGGAATAATCACATTAGGGGGTTGACATAATATATCCATACCCTAGTGATGTGATTGAGAGTATTGTTTTAGAGAAGGATCGAATTACATTGTAATTCCAACTGAATAGGTTCTCCGAACAAATTCTACATTAGATTGGGTAGCCATGATATATGGTTAGATGTCACTCATGGCTTGTGAGTTCTTCTAGATGATTAAATGTAGTAGTCAAAGAAGAAGGTGAATTAAAAGTAAGTTTTAATTCACTAAGTGATTGGATTAAATATAATCAATTGGATTGATGCCAATCACCTCACTGCCTTGCTAATTAGAACCTAAAACGATTGTTCACCAATACACTCTTGTAGTGAGTAATTAATGGATGATGGAAATAATTAATTGGATTAATTAAGTGTTGTGATTAATTAGAAAATCTAAAGAAATCATAAAAGCGATATAAGATCATTTTGGGCTTAAAGAAACGTTCGGGTTTAATTGGGCCCATTAGGCCTAAACCCGTTGGGCTTTTATTCAAGCATTGGATGACTTGAAATAAATAAAAGCCCAAAGCCCAAACAACACTAAGGGGGCCGGCCATATAGAGTGAAAGAGGGAGAGAAAGGTCAAATGTTGACTTTTTCCTTTTTGGCTATATAAGGAACTTTATAGCATATATTTTCATTAGGGTTTTTGAAGTGTTGAAAGAACAAAAGGAGAAAAGAAAAGTTATCTCTCTAACACTTACAAAGGCCGGCCACCATAAGGGTGATTTTAACTAATCATCTTCTCACCCTTTTGGTCATTCCTTCATCCTTCTCACTACACTAGTGGGTGGGGATCTTTAGAGGTTTTCAACTTTGGAAACTTGAAGAGAACCTAGGAGCACTCATTCTAAAAAAAATGGAGGAGGCAAGGAAGGAGGCTAGGCTCAAGGACTTCAAGGAGCAAAGGTCTTGGAGGTGGTCCATCCTTGGTCTAAGATCTAGATCAAGAGGTATAATACTACTCCTAAACTTTGTCCTTAAGTAAATTTGTTTTTGATGCATCTTACATAAACCTATGAACCTTGAAGGGGATTTACATGACTAGAGCTTTGATATTATTTGTTAAAATGCTTCCGTTGCTTTCGTATATAAATTTTGAATTGTATATGCATGCTAGTCACTAGAAATCCCAATATGAAATCTCATAAATTTCCCTTCAAGGAAGTCGTTCTAAATCACATTCAAGGTAATCATATAAGCACACGAATCACATTGGATAGTAGACATGAATAAACTATCAATCCAAACAATGTGATCAAGAGTATTGTATTAGAGAAAGACCGTATTGCATTGTAATCCTAAACTAAATAGGTTCTCCACCTCTTCTGATTAGCTTGGGTAACCATGATATGCTGCTAGGTATCACTCATGGTTTGTGGAAGCCCTAAACGTGTATAAACACTAAAGGGAGAATTGAAAGTAAGTTTCAATTCACAATCGATTTGAAAGAGTTTTAATCGCCCACTGCCTCGCTAAAAGGAACCTAATGGATCGTACATCGTGTAAGGTAGAGATTGAAGAAACAACGGAGATGAGTAAGAATAATTAAATGGTTTAATTATTTATGGCAAGGATTAATTAATATGTTAATTAATCAAATGAATAAAGTTTGTTAAAAGACCACGGGTTAGTTTTGGGCCTCAAGGCCCAATGTGCTTCGAACGTCAAGCCCATTCACTTAAGTTGTATGACAACTTAATGACAAATAATTCACAAAGGCCTTAAAAGCCTAATGAAACCCTATGGCCGGCCATTTTGTTAAAGGAGTGGGTTTTGGACTTAATTACAAGTTTGCCACTCCAATGAATAAAGGTATAAATATGACTTTATAGCCAAAATTCATTTAGGGTTTCTTTTGGAGAAAAGATGAGAACACAAACTCTCTTTTCTCTCCAAAGAGGCCGGCCACCCTTGGAGGGATTAGCTAGTAATCTTTCTCCTCCAAGGTCACTTATCTCTTCTTCACATCTTACCTTGGTGTGGAGACTTAGAGGTTCTCAATTTTGGGAACTTGGAGAAACCTATTCTTCCATCCAAATCCATGGATCTAAGAAGCAAGGAATGAAGGCCCTATCTCTTGGGTGATTATCCTTTGCTTATGCAAAGAGGAATCAACAAAGGTATAATTTCTCAACTCACTTTGTTTTGAGTTGAGTCTTGGTTCACCAATCTACTAGGCTTTGAATTTCATGGTTAATGTTTTGTTTTTAAGTGCATACAAGCATGATTCCGCCTTTAATTTGTTAATTGCATGCTATAGATGTTGCTTAAATGAACATGTTTTTCACAATATTTCCTTCAAATGCATCATCCATAAGCATCAAAGTTAGAACATTCGAGTTCTAAGACATGGTTGTCATGAAAAAATGTTGGGTTTTCATGGGTGTATTGTTTTATGAAATCTTTGGGTTCCAAAGGCACTAGATTTGAAACTACACGTTCAATTTAGTTTATGAACGTTTAGTTCATAAAAGAGAGGTTCCTGCAAGAACACAGAATGCAATATACAACTAAGTGTAATGGATTTGAGGTTCTTCAGGAACTCAAGTGTGAGTGCTTCGGGACTACGAAAGTAAGTGCTCTTGGACTACGAAAGTAAGTCAACAGTTCAAAGTATAAAAATAAATTATTGAATCGTTAATGTCCAAAAGTGATATTCAGGTCAATAATTTTGGATTCATTATCAGATTAATGGACTGCATGTTACTTTTAATTAATTCAATAAATCGGGACCATTCGGGGTCGATTGTAGAAGCAAAAATAATAATAACATTCAGGTTAAAATTATTTAATAAGCTAAATAATAACGTTGGGTTGAAAATACCATAGCCCAAAAGATAAGGCTGGGTGCCGTGAGCCAAAGGAGGGGCTTGTGTTGGGTATGGCTGCAAAAGCAGCCCACAAAATGGTCTTTAGGCCATGTGCCGAGAGCATGGAGCCCAACAGTAGCAGCTGCTAGCTCTTTAGGCTAAAGGAGGGGCACGGATCAGGCTTAGCGAAATGCTGGCCTGCAGGTTGGGTCCGAGGCAACTTAAGCCCAGCAGCCAAAGCTGCTGGCAAAAAGGTCGAGACTGGGGCGAAGCCTAGTGAGTTCACAAGCCAAGGGACATGGGACAATGGGCCAAAATCAGCTGGTTTTGCGCTTAGGGATTGCAGGTCCTATAAACAGAGATAGGCCGAAAGGCTTAGTGGTCTGGATTAGCTTAGCAAAGCCCTAGGGCTGCTGCTGTGAGGGGTCCAAGGTGTCCACGGTAGTGGTGCTGCAAGTACCCATATTTTTTTGACAAAATTAGGGTTTGAAAACCCTAAATTTCATCTAATTTATTTTATATAATTTGGCTCACAAATTCCACATAGCAAATATAATTGCGTAGTGCATGAAACAAATATATATATATATATATATATATATATATATTGACAAATATATGAACATATACAATATATATATATCGGAAGGAAAATATAAACATAAGGGGTTCATGCATCATGGGGAACGTTTTCATGCTTCATGGTCGATTCAAATATCTTACTTTATTTTAAGCGTACCTGATGGGCAAAAAACAATAAAAGCCTTTGAATTTGTAGAAGATCCTTCTCGAAAGCCAGAATTGCATCTCCAATGCGTTGTATCACATTCAACATAAAAAAAAATTAAATTGAATCAATATCATGTAGATCAATTCAAGAAAATAATAAATTATTCATAAAAAGAATGACTAAAACGTAATACTCCCCTGATGGAAGAATAAACTCTCTTTAACGCAGCGTTAAAAGCGTGCTGATAATGTGTTGTAGGCATAACTTACTGAACAATTATGGAGGCCAGAGAGAGGGAAGTGTGGCAATAGTAGAGAGAAAGAGAGATGTGTAATTGTGGGTGTGTTCTATTCCACCTCATTGTGCCTTTATTTATAGTAGTAGGATAGGTAAAAACTTTTCCCTTTAGGATTACAACATTTAATAGGTAATCAACTCCTAATAGGAATATAAGATACATTCCCATATCTACTAGGATTTACACAATCACATTCCTAATCTAATAGGACTACAACAAAAAATACTAAAATACTCACATATAAATGAGTTATTCCTCTCATTTTCTGATTTCTCTCTACTCTTTCCATTTCTCTCTCTTCTCTCACTTTCTCTCTCTACTCTCTCTACTCTCCTCAAATCTCTGAATTCTGATTTTGAAGAGATGAAAGTTCAAAGATAGGCGAGAAGGGTGAGCTGGGTTTTATACCATATTTTTTGTTTTGGCTAGAAAATACCATTTTTCCTGCAACTGAAGCTTCGACATGCATAATAAGGTAGGGTGTTTAGTTTCAAGTTCCTTCATCAACGATTTATGAAAAAAATGGGTTGTGTGTAAGATGAATTAATACTTAGAAGTTAAATTAGGGTTTGTGTTTCATGTTGGGGAGTATTGTTTGTGGAATAAATTTTAAGTTTTGACGTGCTACAAGACTAGGATGGAACAATTTATAGTTCAAGTGTCCAAATGCAAAAATTTGTGAAATTTTTTCCAAAACGTGCATGTGGTGTGCAAACAGTGTGCATGGCTACATCTTAATATGAGAAGCGGGAATGTTCACTAGTTATGATGCACGTATGTTGTTCTCCAGAATTTAGTAAGTATGACAACCTAGTTAAGTTGGCCTCAGCGAAAAACAAAATTAAGAAAAAACTTAGAGGACATTAAGGGTCATGCGTGTCCGTGAAATAAAGAAAACAAGTATCATGTTTTCCACGTGCACGGTTAAGCGATGGTTGATACGTAACAAGACTTTTGGAACTGTCATTATAACCTTATATACATAATAATTATGTTTTAATTGTATCCATTATACTAATATGTTGCCGTTTCTCTCGTTCTGTGCATGTCATGTGCATATACTATACATATTATGCACATGTGGTGTGCATATAGTGTATTATGTGTAGATGGTGTGTATTTACATCTTTGATACTCTTCGCATTATAATAGTTTACTATGTTTTCTTTTCATTCAGAAGCAGACCTTGCAAATATGAAAAAAGCAAACGAGTTCGTGAAACAATTTCCTTTGATTCAGTTGGGTTCTTCGTGCCCATTCAAACAACAATTTTTTTTTCTTTTCAAATCCTTGAAATATTTGAACCCAATCAAATTTGATACCAAATTCAAATTAATGAATCTTCTATTTTTCATATAAAGTGTAGGGTCATTTATTTGATTGCGTCATTTTTCTAATTTCGAAGAGAGAGGAGGAGAGAGCTATGAGCTATGGGTTTTTGGGTTGAGCTCAGATTTGTGAGTATAACATGTGCATGTCATGTACATACAGTGTATGAGCAAGCTTAATATGAAGAGAACGAATGAGTACGTGAAGCAATTTCGTCCATATCCTTTTCTCTTCCTTCTTTCCACTCTGGTTTCTCTCTTTTCCCTCAAATTTATCTCTTCTCCAAAAGGCAATTGACCTTTAATACATTTTTTCATTTAATTGCAGCAAAAACCAAACCCTGTTTTAGTGCTTGTAAATGTTGATCGAGAGAGGGAACAGAGGGAGGGAGAAGACATAAGAAATGAAAACCCACATACAAATAAGAGAAATGACAAAAAATAAAATCAAATTTGAAGGATTTGAGTCTCCTCCAAGAAACACCAAACCAATCACTTTAACTCCAAAAATTCATCAATCAAAAAGAAAAATTAAGCAAACCCAGTTCACAAAACCTACGAATGAAAAGGTAAAAGTCGAAGAAGATGAGTAGGTTAGAGAGACCTCTTGTGCATACTCGAAATGTAGAGATAAGGGAGAAAGAGAGAGAGAGAGAGAGAAAGAGAGAGAAAGAAAGAAAAAGCTTGGATCAAGAAGATAGGTGGGTTAGAGAGAGCTCTTGGATGAATAAGATGGGTGGGTTAGGGTTCTTCAAACTAAAATTGGAGAGATAGATTTTCTCTCTTTCCTCTGTTTCTCTCTCTACAAAATGAGAAATGAGAAATAGAATTTCAGGATAACCATTTGTATGGGAGGACAATTTAGTCATTTCAAGGTGTAGGAAAAATCATATTTCTTTTCGATTGTTGCGTATGGCATTGCATGTTGTGTGCATATTTGATGTGACAACCCGTCCCTAATTTTAAGATTTTATTAATTTTGAGGAGTGAATCCACAAAACTGCCCTTAGAGGTAAGGATGTTGACTTCATTGACCATCATTTACAACAACGTATGACTCATTCTTTTAGCGTAATTGCGTAGTATTCGACGATATGAACTTGTGTGCATAAGCGGAATCAAATTAGGAGTTACGATACGAATGTGAAGGGTGATTTGGTAATTTCATGTTTAGAGATATTTTGGGCTTGTTTTGTGAGCCACGTGGGGCCCACACCCCACTCTTGCCCTATCCCGTGTCCTTTCCCTCTAGCAATCTTGATTCATTTCTCTTTCAAACTCTCTCATTTTTAAAAACACTTTTGGACCTACTCTTGTTGACAACTCACTCCCTCTTACTAAGTTTATTATTTTAAAACTCTCTTTCTCTCTCATGATCATTTCTCCTCTGAAAATAGAGAGGCCAAGAAGGCCATGAACGAACCACGCCATTCCTCCCCTCATTCTCGTGTCTCCTTTCATTGTCTCAGCTTTCCATTTTCTCTCCAACTCTTTCGAACCTCTTTCTCTTTATAACTTTCTTATCTCAAACTTTCTTTGCACTCCCTATGCACAGTAATACCAAACCACTCGACCACTATGGCGAGTTAGACCATCGGACCACCACCATGCATTGACCTTCTTTATCTCTGTTAAGCTCAGACCTTGAACATCCAACCCAGACGTGGAGCTTGCACTGCACAGTGGCCATTGCCACTGTTCACCATCTTCTCTGACGAGTTCTCTTCGATCTCGACCAAGGTAAGTGTTAGGACCTCTCTTTCCCTTACCTTTTTCATTGTCAGTGAACGATTTCAAGGTTTGGATGCATTTTAATAGGGTTTAGAAGCTGTTAGGATGAATGGAGGATTTTCCCATAAATTTTGGAAGCTTGGAATCGTGGCCGTTGGGCTACTTTCAGAGGATTTTTCCAGCCATATCCAGTGACATATAGCCCTCGAAACTGGTATAGTCTTGTTCCCTACATTCCTAGCTTCAAATTGGCTTTTAAATCACTTAATTTGGATGAGTACCAAGCTCCAAATGAGCTTTGAAAGTTGGGAAAAAAAAAATGTTAAATCTGGGAATCGTGAAGAAGGCGTGTGGCGTGCGTGGTGACCAACTCGTGGGCGCGCGTGATGCGTGATGATGATCGACACGTGCAACGTGTGGCTGTCAGTGTAGCCACCTTGTGGCGGCGCGTGGAGGAAGGTTCCTCCATAGGTTTCTCGACGTGTAGGACCCGAATCTGCCCTCTGTTTTTCGAAATTCTATCATTTTAAAATAGTTCCTTTATTAGTCGTACTTTGTGTGAAAACGAGTTTATGCGTTAATATGTTATGTATTTACATAAATGGTTTCGTTTCTAGGCGAAACACATCTCAAGGACTCTTGATGCTACGAGGCGGGTTCAACTCCATGACATAATTTATGAGTGGATCTTTTCTTTGATATATATGTATATATTTATTTAGTTTCCATATATACATCTAATGATGAATTTTCTATATGGCTGCTGTAATTAAATTAACATTTATGGGAAATGGCGTAACGATGAGAATTAGGATATCACTATAAACCTTACAGGATGCCTTAATTAAATTTACGGCTATGAATAATATTATGTTGACTAGAAATATCGAATCACTATAGCATGACTATGTTTATTTTATCTACTCATCGTTTGCTGCACCGGTGTTGGTAATCGTTTGGGCCAGGGTCAGTCTTTCACGTGTATGTGTACATTGCACCATACGCTCACTTTGGATCCATTGTACGTTCCAGTCCTGTCCTAGATTGCTATAGGCAATTAGGACTCATATGTGCTGTGCATAGTGCCAGTTTTCATGCGATTGTAGTACTAGAATGTATATCATTGTTACACCCAGTCCTATTCATGTTAGAATAACTCTGCATGAACTCGTGTATCAGCATGTGTCAGAGAGCACTCGATATGATATGTTTGCTTATGCGAGATTATGTGATTATGGACGTCATGCACTTATGTATGAGATGTTGTGTCGTATTGAATTATTGAGATATTGCAGGCTACGGTAAGTATTTTCTTACTATACGTAGTATGTATATTTTGGAAACTATACTTGTTTTATGACAAGGGGTTATTATGTTTTCAAAAAGGGTTTTTACAAAGCTTTATTTTTAGGCCCACTCACCCTTGTTTTTCATCCATGCAGGCTTTAGCGGTTGAGCTTTTGTGTCAACGAGGATTCTTGGCAAATCTTGGTATAAGTGGTTACCTTCGATGGTATGATTCTCATCCTACCTTACTGTACTTTACTTATGCTTTAACATCACGTGTGAAATGGGTTATTCTCGCTCACAAGCGTAATCTTATATTTAGGCACTTTTAGGTTTAAATTTATTCACATTTTCCAAATCACTGCACTTTATGGCTTCGTCACCTTGATGGTGTCGGCCAGCACAGCTCGATTCGGAGTCTAAGTGCACAGCCTCGGTCAAGGTGTGTCAGTTTGGTATCAAAGCATAAGTTTGGGCAGTATTGCGTTCATCACACGCATGATGTAAGCATTCTTGGTTCTTGAACCTAAGTGTCGAATCTTACCACCTCGTCGAATATGAAAAACGTATTAGCATTTCCCTAAGTTTTGAGTGACTTAGACGACTTATAGACATTTTAGAAGATCATTTTGGAAAACGCTTTTAGACTTCAAATGGAGAACCTCCCTGCCAAGGAAAATCTCGAATTGAGACAAGTTAATAGCTTTGAAGCAAGGCTAACTTATCGATAATTGTGTGCCACCAGAGATTTACCGATCAATACCACTACCATCTAGTCATTTCTACGAACCTTTCCAAGTTAGGAACGAAGTATAGCTTTGATTCCTTGGCAGTATCTGTTAGTATATCATCTATCAGAATTTCTATGAAATTTACTTTCGTCAAGATTCCAAAAATGTCTTGTACGACAATGTGGTGCTACAGTGGAAGCACTTGACGGAAGAACATTTGGGAGACAATCACTTTTGGTCCCTAATAGCACTAATCTTTTCAAAATGCACTAATGATCATTCGGATCTTCAAGAGGGAGATTGACTTCTGTTTAAGTCCGTTCTCAAGTAGATTATTAGCAAATTCCTTTTTCCAGCCTTAGGACATTCCAACCAATATTAGCTTCCAGAATTTCTTGTGGTGTTGTACTTAATATTTCGATGGGCATAGGCATAGGTGTACAAGTTGTTATACCTACGGTTAGTTGAAATCCCCGAAGTAGTAAGTATCTTCCCTAGAATTATGAAACCACTTCATATGACCAATTCCTAAACAATCGTCCAAAACCATCCACCCGAGCGAGCTCTAACCAGTAATTAGCCTACGGTGGAGCTACTAATTGACGATATTATCTGATATCTTGGAACTGTCAACTACTATTCTGGCGGTATGATTTTTGATATCGGACACATGCTAATATCTGGGAGTGATACCCTTATGCTAGAACGCCGGTTCATAATTTCAGGGTAATGAACAGTATAAAAATATCAAAAGTATCATATATGCGTTAATTAGCGGCACGACTGATAGATTGATTAATAGAGTCTACTTGAGCCGAAGAAACTAAATCTTGGAAACTTAGGAGTAAACTTTGTTAGAGAACAGTAAACTTGTAGTTGTTTTAACCATATTTTCCACTTAGGGAACCTCAAACCTACCCACGAAGGTGAAAAGCTGAACCTTAAAATTGTATCTAGATTTTAGCAACTCTATCGGGTGACGATTAAAACCGTTAACCCTAACTTCAAATTGATCGTTTACCAGACCAACCTTTTGGGCTGAGCTTTCTTCCATAGCCTGACAAATTCGTAGTAGTTTTACAGATTACTTTCTCACCTACCTTAGCACCGAGATTAAATTTTCAGAACACCAACAGCCAGCTTTATACTAAATTCTTCAAATATTACCTTTGTTTAGATAGGTACTTTTCTTGGAAGACGTGATCTCAGCAGACGACATTCTTGTCAATTTCCAAAAAAGTTCCAAATGTAGAAAATTTCATATTCCACAAATCGTTGTGAAATATGCGATATCCTTGGCCTTGTTGATTTTATCGGCTATTGTTAGTGACTTTTTAGCGGTTGTGTTTTTCCTTTCATGTTGGCCGAGGAAAATCAATTTAGCTAAGATGTGAAATATGATTTTAAGTTGTGACAACTGAGGTGTTGTCTATTTCCTACCCTTGTTTGTGCACCTTTCGATAACATTGAGAATTTTGAAATCCACGATGACGTTTCATTGAATGATTTGGCTGCGTATCGATGTAGTATGACGAAGTGTTGTTTTTGTTTCCCAATGGTTGAAACCATATAAAGTGAACCACTCTTGACCTAGACTCAACAATTACCATCTTTACTTGAAACCAGATGACATTTCTCTGTGGAGAAGCATGTCCAAAATCTTTACCAACCTTAGACTTCTCAAATACATCTTCATTTGTAATGAGCTAAATTTATGACAGCAACGATGGGAGACTAAATCAATGTCTACGATTACACTGTCGTGTATTACCCCTGTTGTGTAAACCTAATTACTGTTACCACAACAAAAGACATGCATACCCTTGAACATTTTCAACCTGTCCTATCTCATTTTAGCTATAATTCACGAGTATTGATATGACATTACTTACAAACCATCAAGAAATCGTTCAAGTGGTTATAATCACTTCCTGTATATGAATGGAGTTAGGAAATATCATTGTAAACTCTCCGTACGAGGTATGTTGTACATGTGGAGATTATGATGATGTTTTGATGATTATAAATCGACTTGACAAGTCAACTCACTTTCCATTAGTCCAGAGGGACTACACTTTAGATCACTTGAGAAAATTAATCATTCTTGAATTTATCGGATTTTCTGACGTTTAGATTAGTATCTACTCTTGCTGTGATTCCATATTCACCCCTTTGTGCCGAAAGGCATTCCAGTCAACCTTGGGTGCATGTCTACCCTATTGCACTTCGTATTATTTCTGAGGTAGGTAGACTATTTAGAAGGACCGTTGACATTGAAATTATAATTGTGACCATTAATTTCTCAATCACCCAACAAATACTTTGTTGAACGAATCTTTACCGTTGGTGATTGAGTATTCCAGAAGCTAGAGTGTTCCTTTAGCCCTTTCGACATAGTTCTTGCGAAATTTGAGAAAATTCACTATGAATTTGCTTGCCAGGGTGTTGTGAACTACATTGTTCGACTTCATGGTGTGCATGTTGCTATTGTATCTCAATGTGATGTGCATTTTACTTCCAAGTCTTTGGTAGTCTTCTTAAAGGCCATGTGTACTAAGTTTATACCAATACCACATTTCACCCTCAGACTAACGGTTAGTCTGAACGAACTACTCAAACCTTAGTGGACATGTTCTACAATTAGCGTGGTTGTAACATACAATTATCTTTATTTTAGTTGCATGTAAGTACAGTTACAAATTTGGATTTGGATATGACACTGATGAGACGTAGTATGGAGATTTTATGCACAACACATGATTGACAGAGGCGTATTATGAACAAGTATTTGAATAATTGAGATTACAATTTAGAAAATTGTGTGCTATTTGCGTTGTCGCACGAGATGGTAGTACGTGAGTGCAATCAAGATGCTAATCAGACGATTTATATGTATTCCCCAATGAGGGGCAAAATGGTAATATTGCACCCTCAGGAATTTGTTGCTTGCTTATCGAGATAACAGTGAGTTGTCGATATCGCAGGCTGCAAACCGTAATATCGATAACCTATTCATTGTGTTCGTTAAGCAAGTGGACAAGTAGGTCCTTTTACATTAACATTTTTAGTTATTTATTTATTGTTTGGGCTTGACCCCAGGATATTACACACTTACCTTCTAAGTATGTGACGCAACAAGTGCGTAGGTGAAAAATATTCTATGTCAGTTTTAATTTTAGTACAATTATTTTAACTTTACGTTATTATATATATGTATTTTGAAGGGGTGTTACTATACATATATAAATACTTTCGACTTTATGTTTTTATAAGAAGTATAGTATTGTATTGAAGGAGAAGGAAAGTATGAGTTTGGAGGCATGAAAGAGGAATCATTGCAATCCGATTGCAATGGAATGGCATGCTCTTTTATGCAACCGCTCTAACTTGATATCTTCTTTACATATTTATTTTTCTTTTTCTGCTGTCTTTTCACTATTTTTTGTAAAACAAATGATTTCAAATTTTGGGGACAAAATTTTTTTTATGGTGGGTAGATTGTGACAACCTGTCCCTAATTTTACAATTTTATTAATTTTAAGGAGTGAATTGACAAAAATGCATTTAGAGGTGAGGATGTTTACTTTCATTGACCATCGTTTAGAGCAATCTATGACTCATTCTTTTAGCGTACATGGTATGCGACGATATGAACGTGTAGGCATAAGTAGAATCGAATTTGGACTTACGATGGAGATTTTACGGATTTACAAACGTGAAGGGTGATTTGGTAATTTCATGTTTAGAGATATTTTGGGCTTGTTTTGTGAGCGTCGTGGGGCCCACACCCCATTCTTGCCCTGTTCCGTGTCCTTTCCCTCTAGCAATCTTGGTTCATTTCTCTTTCAAACTCTCTCATTTTTTTTAACTTTTGTTAACACCTCACTCCTTCTTACTAAGTTTATTATTTTAAAACTCTCACTCTCCCTCATGATCATTTTCTTCTTTGAAAACAAAGAGGCCAAGATGGCCATGAATGAACCATACCATTCCTCCACTCACTGTCTTGGCCTTCCACTTTCTCTCCAACTCTCTCGGACCTCTATCTCTCTAAAACTCTCTTATCTCAAACTCTATTTGCACTCCCAATGCACAGTAACATTGAACCACTCGACCATTTCGACGAGTTAGACCATTGGACCACCACCATGCATTGACCTTCCTTATCTCTGTTAAGCTTAAACCTTGAACATCAAACCCAAGCGTGGAGCTTGCACTGCACAATGGCCATTGCCACTGTTCACAATCTTTTTCGACGAGTTCTCTTTGATCCTGGCCAAGGTAAGTGTTAGGACTTCTCTTTCCTTTACCTTTTTCATTGTCAGTGAACGATCTCAAGGTTTGGATGCATTTTAATAGGGTTTAGAAGCTGTTAGGATGAATGAAGGATTTTCCCAGAAATTTTGGAAGTTTGGAGCCATGGCTATTGGGCCACTTTCAAAGGACTTTTCAGCCATCTTCGGTGACATATGGCCTTTGAAACTGGTATAGTCTTGTTCCCTACATTCCTAGCTTCGAATTGGCTTTTGAATCACTGAATTTGGATGAGTACCGAGCTCGAAATGAGCTTTGAAAGTTGGGAAGAAAATCTATGAAATCTGGGAACAGTGAAGAAGGCGCGTGGCGCGTGTGGTGACCGACACATGGAGGAACCTATGGTCCCTCCCTAGGTTTCTCAACGTGCCGGACCCGAATCCGCCCTCCATTTTTTGAAATTCGATCATTTTAAAATAGTTCCTTTATTAATCGTACTTTGTGCAAAAGCGCATTCACACGTTAGTACATTACTATTTACATAAATGGTTTCGTTTCTAGGTGAAATGCATCGCAAGGACTCTCGATGCTACGAGGCGGGTTCGACTCGACGACATAATTTGTGAGTGGGTCTTTTCTTTGATATATACATATATATTTATTTAGTTTCCATATATACATCTAATGATGAATTTTCTATATGGCTGCCGTAATTAAATTAACATTTATGGGAAATGACGTAACGACGAGAATTAGGAAATCACTATAAAAATCACTGTGGCATGACTATGTTTATGTTATCTGCTCATTGTTTGATGCACCAGTGTTGGTACTCGCTCGGGCCAGGGTCAATCTTTCACGTGTATGTGCACATTGTACTGTACACTCACTTTGGATCCATTGTAGGTGCCAGTCCTGTCCTAGATTGCTATAGGCAATTAGGACTCATATGTGATTTGCATAGCGTCAGTCTTCACATGATTGTAGTACTAAAGCATATATCATTGTTACACCCAGTCTTGTTCATGTCAGAATAACTCTGCATGAATTGTGTGTCAGCATGTGTCAATGAGCACTCGATATGATATGTTTGCTTATGCGAGATTATGTGATTATGGACGTCATGTGCTTATTTACGAGATGTTGTGTCATATTGAATTATTGAGATATTGCAGACTATGGTAAGTATTTTCTTACTATACGTAGTACCTATATTTTGGAAACTATACTCGTTTTATGGCGAGGGGTTATTATGTTTTCGAAAAGGGTTTTTACAAAGCTTTATTTTTAGGCCCACTCACCTTTGTTTTTCGCCCCTTCAGGCTGTAGCAGTTGAGCTTTCATGTCGACGAGGATTCTTGGCAAATCTTGGTATAAGATGTTACCTTTGATGGTATGATTCTCATCCTACCTTACTATACTTTACTTATGTTGTGACATCACGTGTGAAATGGGTTCATTTCCGCTCACAAGCGCACTCTTATATTCAGGCACTTTGAGGTTTAAATTTATTCACATTTTCCACATCACTACACTGTATGGCTTCGTCACCTTCATGATGTCGGCCAACACATCTCGATTCGGAGTGGGCATCCCGGGTCGGGTTGTCATTCGAAATATCCTATTTCTGTCCCAAAATTAAGAAATTATCTTATTTCTTGGTATTTCCCTATTTTTCTTTCACAAACATAATTTACAATAAATATATCTAAACTACAGAGAAGAGAAGAGAAGAGAAGAGAATACGGCGTAAATGCAAATGCTTAATTAACTAAACTACAAGCCACTTGCGCATTTGATATTATTTTCATGGATAAATTACATTTTGCATATTCAAGTTTGGATTTAGGGATAAAATGCTAAAGTTCCACACTAAGCATAAGTTTTAGATACCATCCACAATTGCTTTCCTGGATACCAACCCAGGAAATGGGTGCCGTGGTTGGCATGGGTTGAATGGAGCAACAATACCTTCTGTCACACTTCATCCAAGTTCACTCCATTTCAACTTGTCTATGGATATCTACCTCCCTACACTGCTACTTATGAATTGGGCACTGCCAAAATGGATGTGGTCAAACAAAGCTTAATGAGAAGGGGTAAAATGCTATCAGTTTTGAAATCTAATTGGGTGATGGCTCAAAATAGGGTGAAGATTCAGGCAGATAAGCAAAGGTCTGAGAGAGCTTTCTATGGAGATTTCGTGTATTTGGAGTTAATTCTTTATCATTTGCAGTACTTGAATTAACATGGCTATCAAAAGTTACATCCCAAGTTTTATGGACCGTTTGAAGTATTACAGAGGGTTGGCAAGGTAGCTTACAAATTAAAACTACCAAAGAGTACCAAAATCCATCATATCTTCCATATTAGTTGTTTGAAGAAACATTTGGGGATCTCAAGTGGTTCCTACAACAATCCTACCAGAGATCACTGATGATGGAATAGCGCAAAAATCTCCTTTTGTAGTGCTGCACCGAATAATGTATAAGAAGGGGAATACTGCTGGAGTCCAAGTTCTAGTCCAGTGGGCTGGTCACAAAGCAGAGAAATACTGCAAAAGTTTCCAAATTTTAAATCTAACCTTGAGGACAAGGCATTTCTTGAAGGGAGAGGTAATGATGTGAAATCCCTTTCCCGAATTTAACTATTGTAATTTACATATTTCATATTTGTGAGAAATTATTATTATTTCGTTAATTTTAGAGTTTTGAGTACTTAGTTACAAAGTTGATTTTTCGTAAATAGTCATTAAAAATTTGTAGGTCGTTCGAGGTCACTATTAGTATTTTGGATAAAACTCGATTCGACGAATGCATAAGTTAAAGCCTTTCTCGAAATGGAGTTGTAACGAAGAAGAAATTAACAAGTAAAGTCAGGGTATTTTTGTCTTTTAGCAACTCTATGTAGGGAAGGCCCAGTAATTTGAAAGTATACTTTATCATTTAGAAACCAAACCTGAGGGTCGACCTGTTTGGTCTCCTTGACCCGCTACCGGACCTAGTTTTCTAAGGAGATTTTCCGAACAATTTTACAACTTTTTTTTGGCCATTTCAATCGATGCCACAACTTGGGTTCGAGTTCTCTCGTCCTCCAATCCTAACCTACCCAAAGTTACCTCCATTTGGCCTCGTTGCGCGACGATTACAAGTCGCGAATCTTTTTACTCGCCCTAGGTTCTCATCTTTTTTCGGCGAATCTCCTAAACAAAGATGACTACCACCATTTGGGTTGAACTCACCTTAGTCCCAGCTTTAAAACCATAATATCTTATCATCCATCGGACGTTAGACGGCGGCGCGTGTGGATGCACAGTTCACGACCTTCTAAGGGTCTCTGACGAATTCAAGTCTCAAGTGACCACTTTCAGACCTCGTTTGATATTGCTTCCCTTGTTCTGATTTGTAATACATATGATTTGGGCCTATTTTGGAGTTAGTCGGATTCCAACAAGGGTTTTAGTCGCCTGCTGCTACGTGCAATGGCGAGTGGTGGCGGTGCGCCATCTGCTAAGCTAAATTTGATGCCCTGATTCCATTTCTAATATCCATTTGGTATGGTTCCATTTTTTAATTATAGTTTTGTAAAGGGCCACAACTTAACCTTTGTGCGGATCTTCTAGATTGGATTATGTAGGGTGGTGATCCTACCATTGATTGAGGGTTGACTTTTGGTCAAAATGTTCCAAATAGTTCTCAAATACTGAAATTACCATAACTAAAAAACTTTGATTGTGTTTAGTGGGCCTATCTTGGTTAGCATGCTATCATAAGGATTGTGCACCTCAGTTTGCGTGTAAGTGGCACCTTACTAGGATTTATGTGTTTATTAGACTCCTAGATGAGATAAATGATATATATGATTGCTAGTGTGAGGCGGGAATCGTATTAGATTATTATGTAGAACTTGCACGTTAGTGTGACTAGATATTTATTGTCACATATTATGGAGTATGTGCATACCTTTATCATTTATGATGAGTTGATGTATGATGTGGAATATTGAGACTACACCATATAGCAATGTGGTACATTGATGGTCTCGCCTAGTTAATCCACATTGGGGGGGGCATACTATTATGTATGTCTAGGGTCTCGCTTGGTTAATCTGGATTAAGGCACCATACACATACTAGGGGTGACTTCGTCTAGTTAATCCACATTGGGGGGTCATTACCTGCCTGGTTACATTATTTCCATTAGTGGTTCCGCCTGGTTAATCCACATTGGGGAACCATACTATTTGAGGCATGGTTATGGTCTCGCCTGGTTAATCTACATTGCGGTGCCTACATGATCACATTATATCCATATATGTGGTTCCGTTTCGTTAATCCACACTGGGTGACCATATACATTCTAGGGATGACTCCACGTTGTTAATCCGCATTGGGGGTCACTGCTTGCTTGGTCACATTAGATCCATAGATGGTCTTGCTTGAATAATCTACATTTGGGGATTGCTGTTGGATGGATACTTATGCTTCCACTTGGTTAATCTGCATTGAAAACCATATACATTCTTGAGTTCAATTTCGTTGAGTGGTCCAGAATCTCTTTTCTTATTTGGTTCCGTTAAGTTGGTTTGAACCCTAAATTCTTGTGCATAGAAGTTGCTTAAGTTTACGTTTATGGTTGTTACATAAGGTTACAATGCTAGATATTTTGATTTCAACTACAAAAATGTGGCAAAGCTTACGGAGGCTATTAAACTTAGTGAAATGATATATGATCTTACTGGTTGATTAACATAGTTAAATGTTAATAGTGTGCATCTTTGATTCCTTGATTCAATTATATGTTGTGATTGTGGAATTGTTGTTGGAAAACAGTGCGATATACATGAAAGATAAATGACAATCCTGGTTGTTAAATGGTTGCCTTAAATAGTCTGGAATCTAGTGAGACATGCATATTGTGGGACCATGATTTTCTAAGGTTTGAGTAAGGTTGATCTGAATACTGTTACCTCAGAAGTCTGGTCATGGACTTACCAGCTCCGGGCAGAGTTGTATAAGAAGGAACAAGGTGCCACCATCATTCTACTCTGAGGCAATAGGCGAAGTCCTAGTGATTTCACTGGATGACTATGCTTGTTTTGCAAGACAGTCGATCTAATCTGGATATAGACACAATCAGATTCTATAAGTCTTGGAGTTCCTACAATCTAGGGATGCCCATGCGCCGCAGGTAATCACAACTCCTAAGAGGATACAATATCTACTTACTAGATATACTCTAGGATTCTCCCAGCTTAGAACGAGAATTCTATCATAAAAAGGTCTTTCTTCCACGGTATAAATACACTTATCTAAGGTTCATCTACGATAACACAATCTATACACTTGGATTCTCTTGCCCACTGCTTGAGTCTCAAATCATTCACTAAATCGACCGCCGAAGAGCCCTTGGCCGACACACCCCCTAGCCTAAGGTTTGCTTACAACTGTTTTACCGTGTTATAGGTTGCTTATGATTATATGGATTTGTGCTCAACCACAGCTCATGAAGGTACACATATTTGGTTCCAACAATTAGTGCTTTCATTGACAGAGAACTCATATTCCGCTTGAACAAACCACTTCACTCTTTGATATGTCATAAAGCTCAATCAACAACAAAAGCCCAACCATCTCCTCATATGAAGCCTACCGGGGCTCCAATGGCGTCACTGCCATTGATAAGATGTGGAAAGATGTCTTGGATATTTGTCTATCCTTGGAGGTTGTTTGACACAATCCTTTGCCTAAAGAACCCGCCCGACTCGTTGATATAAAGGCCCGTATCAAAGATCTCCAAGAACTAGTTCTCGTTTTGAGAAATTGGCTACTCGAAGGACGGAGGTGATCGATCTGATGTTTAGAAAGTCATCTTGACGTTCTTTCCTAGAAAAACACTATAGGAAATCCATGAGGCTTATGGGGCTTCGCCTAGTCCAATGCTCTGAAGTAACAGCATTCTTTAGGATTAATTGCATACATGGGGAACAAGAGTACCTAGGAAACACCAGAAAAGAAATTAAGACGGCTAGCAAGAAACTAAGACTGGTGGCTAGCATTAACAAGCCGCTAGCTATTGACTCTAACATCTTGATGTTTTTTGATCGAGATTTAGAAGATGTCCACTCGCTTTATGACGATGCCTTTATTGTTAAGGTCCAAATCCTAAACCCTAACATTTTAATTTTTTTTTATCGAGATTTAGAAGATGTCCACTTGCCTTATGACGATGCCTTTATTGTTAAGGTCCAAATCTTGAACACCCTAGTCAGTTGCATTTTAGTTGATAATGGTTCAGGAGTTATCTTCAAAGATGTTGTTGAAAAGATGGGGATTCTCGACAACATCAACAAAAGGAAGACAACCAATCACACATTCAATAAGGCACTAGTACGGTCCAAAAGAACCGTGAAGTTGGTCATCTAGGCTGAACCCTACAACCGCTTGGTAACCTTCTATATGATGGATTGCTTGACCCCTCATAATGCCATCCTCTGCTGAAATTGGTTACACAAGTTGAAGGTCGTCCTTTCCAATTACCACCAATTACTTCACTACCTGGTACCTGGTGGAATAAAAGAATTAAAAGGTGACCAGTCGGTGGCACGCTGTTATGCCATCGAAAGTATGAACATGATAAGGAAATGAGAACAAAGTTCCAACACAAGCATGGATGAGTCGACATAGCAATCACAACTAAGGGGTTAACATACAAGTTACAAAGAATTTGACTTAGATCTTGACCTTTAGGACAACAACACCCCGGAGTTTAAAGCAGACGAAGAAGTCATCCACATCAGCCTTGACCCCGACAAACTAGAATGAAAATCCCAGATCGACTTAATGCTGACCGAAAGAGAAAAAGACTATTTACCGACTTCCTGTGAGCGACCATAGACGTGTTCACAAAGTTAGTAGAAGACATGCTTGGGATCGACCTCTTCGAAATCTGTCAACGTCTCCACCTGGACCCAACTACTAGATCAGTATTCCAGCGTAAATAGAACCACAGAACGGAATGTAGTAAGATCATAGAAGAAGAAACATACAAACTTAAGGATGCCTAATTCATCGTCCAAGTACACCATCCGAAATGGTTGGCGAATGTTGTGTTAGTACAAAAGAAGAACTAGAAGTGAAGAGAGTGTGTGGACATTGCGAACTTGAACAAGGCATGTCCAAAAGATCCATATCCTCTTCCACGAACCGACCTACTGCTAGACTCAATGGTAGAACATGAACTCCTAAGCATCATGGATGCTTACTCCGAGTACAACCAAATAAAGATGTGCGGGTCAGATATGGAAGCAACATCCTTCATCATCGACTGAGGTACTTACTGTTACAAGGTTATGCCCTTTGGACTAAAAAATGTAGGGGCAACATACCAACGATTTGTTAACCGAATCTTCAAAGAAAAATTGGAGACACAATGGAAGTTTACATAGATGATATGGTTGTTAAGAGCAAAGAAAAGAAATATCATATAACACATCTCCAAGAATCATTTCACCTACTTCGGATGTATAACATGAAGCTGAATACGGAACGGAGTAACGTTGGGAAAATTCCTTGGGTATATGGTAACTAAACGAGGAATCGAAGCCAACCTAGATCAAGTTAAGGCTATTGTGGAAATAAGATCACCCAGAACCATGAAGGAAATACAAAATATGACCGGACGAGTAGCGGTCCTTAGCAAATTCCTTTTAAGATCCATCGGCAGGTGTAATTTGTTCTTTACGACAATAAAGAAAAGCAAGGGCCTCATATGGACAGACGAATGCGAAGAAGCTTTCACAAAACTCAAAAAGTACCTCTCCAAACCTTCATTAATGTCCAAACCTATCGACGGAGATGATCTATACCTCTATTTAGTCGTATCGGACAACGCAGTAAGTGCAATTCTGATCCGGGAAAACTCAGGGAAGCAGACATTGGTATACTACATACCAAAAGACAAGATATCAAAAGATGGAAAATCTTATCTTAGCATTAGTAATAGTAGCAAGGAAACTTCGGCCAGATTTTCAGTCATTCAAAGTGGTATACATGACGAAGTACCTGTTGAGGTCTATCTTACACAACCCTGACTCTTCGTCCAGAGTTACAAAGTAGGCTATTGAATTGGGGCAACATGAGATAGTTTACCATCCTAAAACATCAACCAAAGCCCAAGCCTTGGCAGATTTCGTAGCAGAGTTCACCCCTGCGGCGTAAAGTACGAATGAGGTAATTAGTTCTCAAAACCCCTAGGAAACCCTCGTCTCTGGAAGCTTTACGTAGACATGTTATACAACATACATGGAGCCGGCATAGAATGGTACTGCAAACACCAGATGGCTCCATACTTGAACAAGCCCATAAGTTGGGATTCATAGAAAGCACCAACGTGGCCGAGTATGAAATACTACTTGCAGGATTTAGAGTTGTGGAAGAACTCTAGGTAAAAGAATTGACCTAATGCGACTCCATGCTCATAGTTAACTAGGTCATAAGAGACTACATCGTTCATCAACCTACCATGGGGTCCTACCTAAACAAGGCCAAAGACACTTCTCGAGAAGTTTGAAAAATATGAGATCATGCAAATACCAAGAGGAGAGAACAGCCATGTCGCCGCACATGCAGGGATAGCCTCGAATGTAGATTACTCCTTATGGCGAACAATTCCCTTTGAATACCTGGAGGTCCCCAAGAAAATTGGATGGATGAAATCATCGATTACATATGGGACGACCAACTACTATAAGAACCTAACATGGCAAGGGAGTTAATTTAAAAGGCATCATAATACACAGTAATTTGTGGAAAACTCTATCGATGTTCCTATTCTAGACCACATAGCTTATGTGTCACGCCAGAAGTTGGCCTACAAATTATGAATGACATCCATTTTGGGGTGTGTGGTAATCATATCAAAGGAAGATTGTGGGCCCAGAAACAAATAACTGCAGGCTACTATTGGCCTAACATACGACAACATGCAACCAACTGTGCTTAAAGCTGTGACAAATGTCAAAGGTACGCCCTTATAAACCATCCATATGCAGAAGAACTTAATACTCTAACAAGTTTATAACCCTTCATGAAATAAGGCATAGACTTGGTTGGACCCCTTAAAAAAGCTACAGGAAATAGGCAATGCTTGAGAGTGGCGACAAACTACTTCTCTAAATGGATAAAAGCAGAACCTTTGTCGATTTAGGATTTAGAGAAATTTCACCCTTGAAATTCCAAATCACTCTAGATCTTCCTCGAAGAACGGGTATGAGATTGTAGCTGTTAGAAGTGTCTTCTCAAACTTAACGAGAAGTCATGTTGAGAAAGTTAGACGAACACTCAAGAATTTGATGGTCAAAACAAGTTCATCAAATCTAAAGTACAGGATAATTGGGCTAGATGTATCTGTGATGCATGAACACATGGAAGTATGTAATTTGGTTATGTGACGTCAAATGGAGTCAATGTGTAACTTTCGATTCGCTTGGTAGTCTAATATTATCTTATAGGCAGGACTTAGTCTTCCCTCATATAGATACTCATAATATATCACTACAATGATAGCTTCAGAGATATCCAATCAAGAATTGTAAAGATTCGCTCAACAGTGTGTTTGTTGGTGGAAGGAAGGTCTGAGTATCTCTGCAACTTCGGTATTTGGTCAGTTCTCTCAGACTACCTATCTATATAAGAATGACATGCATTAATATAGGGTAGATGCATACCCAAGATTGATTGGAATGCCCTTTAGTACATGGAGTTGAAACTGGAATCACAGTCAGAAATAATGTTTACTGGGATGCCACAAAGTCTGACAAATTCGAAAATGAAGGATTCTGCCAAATTGTCCAGAGTGAAGTCCTCATAGATCGGTAAAGATACATTGGTTTAGTGAGTCGGTCGACAATCACCGAAACATAATTATAGTTTCCACGTGTACAATATAACTTGTACAAAAAGTCTATGGTGATATTTTCCATCTCCATTCAGAGACATGAACCTCATCCATGATTTCCCTCTAAATGTAGTAGACTTTTCTTGTTTTTATAATCATTATATTCATTTTTTTTGT
This sequence comes from Malus domestica, assembly GCF_042453785.1. NCBI lineage: Eukaryota > Viridiplantae > Streptophyta > Magnoliopsida > Rosales > Rosaceae > Malus > Malus domestica. The sequence goes on from NC_091673.1 coordinate 24,285,863, forward strand.
TATTTTAACCATCACATCCATTTCTTTTGTTTTCTTTAATCTCCATTCTCCCATTTTTCTATCCTCTTCTTTTCCTTACTCAATCTCTATCATTATCACTAATTTGCCTTAACTTTCTAACTCCATCACTGTCTTATTTTTCCCTTATTCTAACCGACTCTTTCTTTCTCTTCCTGCTCACTCAACCATTAATATTCCATCATAACACTTCTCTTATCTCTCAAACTTAATCTCCCGTAGCTCTCTTACCCTCTGCAATTCTCTTTCCCCCTCTCGGTGACACACTAAACCGATACCACACCATCTCTTATCACCACCAACACTTCCCAAACTCTCCTAAAAATTAGCTAGAACTCTATTGTAACATCCCACATCGCCCAGGGGAGTGATCCTTAAATGTATATTCCCATCCCTACCTAGCACGAGGCCTTTTGGGAGCTCACTAGCTTTGGGTTATGTAGGAACTCCGAAGTTAAGCGAGAAGGAGCCCAGAGCACTCCAAGGATGGGTGACCCACTGTGAAGTTGCTCGTGAGTTCCCAAAAAATAAAACAGTGAGGGAATGGTAAGCCTAAAGCGGATAATATCGTGCTACGGTAGTGGAACGGGCCCGGGATGTGGTGGACCCAGGCCGGGATGTGACAAATGGTATCAGAGCCAATCCCTGCCGGAAGTGTGCTGACGAGGACATCAGGCCCCTAAGGGGGGTGGATTGTAACATCCCACATAGCCCAGGGGAGTGATCCTTAAATGTATATTCCCATCCCTACCTAGCACGAGGCCTTTTAGAAGCTCACTGGCTTCGGGTTTTGTAGGAACTCTGAAGTTAAGCGAGAAGGAGGCCAGAGCACTCCCAAGATGGGTGACCTACTGGGAAGTTACTCGTGAGTTCCCAAAAACAAAACCGTGAGGGAATGGTAAGCCCATAGCGGACAATATCGTGTTACATTGTGACATCCCACATCGCCCAGGGGAGTAATCCTTAAATGTATATTCCCATCCCTACCTAGCACGAGGCCTTTTGGGAGCTCACTAGGTTCGGGTTCCTTAGGAATTCTGAAGTAAAGCGAGAAAGAGGCCAGAGCACTCCCAGGATAGGTGACCCACTGGGAAGTTGCTCGTGAGTTCCCAAAAACAAAACTATGAGGGAATGGTAAGCCTAAAGCGGACAATATCGTGCTACGGTAGTAGAGCGGGCCCAGGATGTGGTAGAGCCGAGCCAGGATGTGACATCTATGCAACTCATCCTCAATCTTTGGTTGCCAGAAAACCCTTAGAAAGACAAGGTATACTCTTTTAGAATCAACGAATGCCGACGAAAGCTTCGGTCCTCCGACCATGGTAAGTTCAAGATTTCCATCCTTAAAATCTCCCCTAAGCATCCAATATATTTTACTAACATGCTTGGAGTTCTAGCTACCATAGACCCCATATAATAATGATGGACAACGTTCTACAGTTTATTGGCTTCGAAGTCACGTATTGGTACAAAGAACCCAAGATTCGCCACCTCACTTCCACACCCAAATATCTGCAAGGAACAGACATGTAGAGTTTTCAAACAAAACCATCCTGCAATGTTTGAAGAATAGACTCGAAAAGAAAAGTAAATGGCCAGAGGAATTGTGCGAGTCTTGTGGCCTTATTGCACGACAGTGTGAAAAGCCACCAGGGAAACACCTTTCTCTATGGCATACGAAACTGAGGATGTCATCCTTGTTCAAGTCATAACTATGCCAAACTTACATACTGAAGAAAAGACATACTTGGAAAATGCAGGAATCCTGAAGACAGATCTCGATTTTGCAGAAAAACGACGAGAATGTGCTCAAGTTTGACTAACAACTTACCAGCAGCAAATTTGATCATATTATAACAAGGGCGTTAGGTCGAGAGGTCTACAAGCAAGAGACTTAGTCCTAAGGGAAGTCTTCGAAAACACTACAATCCTGGAAGAAGGTAAACTCGAGGTAAATAGGGAATGTCCATATAAGGTCACCAGAGTAGGAGGCAAAAGAACCTACCACTTGGAACACATGGACGGAACCATGATCATAAAAAAGTGAATTAACACCAAGCTCAGAAAGTATTATCCATAGAAGCACCACACGAACTACACGTGATTTGATTCCCTTCTCGGGATATGTCGGCAGTCTTCTCCAGACCCAATCACAATGCCGCCGTTTGTGCCTAGACAAATCCATGAAGAACTCATCTCCTAACGCCCCATCATAGACTTATCGTCAAAAGTGATCCTTGATGTAATTTTTTAAGCCATATCATCTTTTCCATAAAACTACAATAGTGATTTGATTCTCCATCCTGGAGATAAGTAGGCAATCCTTCTTGGATTTAATCACACCCTATTGTAAATTAACTTTGGAAAGAGGTCATTTCAGGATCCCTTCCACCAAATCCACCAAATCAAGAGATCCGGGCCCTAGAAATTTGATCCAACGACTACAAACAGAGGGCCCCTTTAAAAATTATAATAACTTTAGCTATTAGATTAAATTTCAATGGCCCGAATCTCTTGATTTGGTGGATTTGGTGGAAGGGATCCGGAGAGGATCCCTTTCCATTAACTTTACTTAGATCATTAATAAAGAGCATATATACACCTTAAATACGTGTTCTTAGTACCCTACTTGTTCAAAATAGACCCAAACTTTGAAAACTTCACAGCAATACAAGTATAAAATCATTCAAAGTTACTGTCAGATGAGCTTTATTTTCCCAATTCGTCTGGAGTGGTTAACAGCTTAGGAGACTCAAATTGTAACAAGTGTGGTAACGATTGAAGGGCTACAGGGACAGGCATAAGGCGCCTTGACTTACAAGTCCAATGCACCATCTGGCCTATGGAAAGTTTATGTAACCAGCAAGGTTGTGGGTAGTAACATTCAAACCTGGGCTCTACGCCATTCGAGGTAATCATCCAAAGGGCGATTCGGAACTCATCTGAAGGTGGCACAGAAATCCAACTCTAAGTACGACTACTCATATCCCAGACTAACTTAATAAGTTAAGTAAGCTCTGCAACACCAAGTTTAGTAGGTTTGAAGGGGCATCTAGACTAGGTAATCCCTAAGAGGAATTTATTCCAAAGAAGCTCCGATACGCGGAAATGCTTTGGTTAAGCTAACCAAGGTAGTTTAATCGAAAACTTTCAGGTCAGACGCATAGGGTCTGACAAAAAGATTCAAAAACTGTTTCTGATCCACATGCTGATGATTTTATGCTCCTAAAGAACTTTCATTTAAGATTCACTGGGAGCTGACATGCAATCCAATTTGGAAAAATCACTCCCAGACTACATTGCGCGTATTAAAGATCTTAATTCAGAAATGGGGAAAAATATTGAACAAATTTTTGGTATCTTATTGGAGGTAATTTTTCTTTAAATCAATATTACCAAGGGGGTTTTTCACTAAAAACTATGTTCTGGGCCCACAAACTTACTCGCATATTGCTTCGTTGCTTATTCTTTTCTTTAATGTTCATTTACTTTAGAAACATTTATCGGATTGGGAATTTCACAAGAAGATGTATGAGATGGGAAAATCTTTACACAAGCACATATCTATTATCAAAGTCTCAAAGAATATCAGCTTAGTATAACAGTTTGGGGGAGACAAGCCCTTACCCTTAGCGATCAAATATTTGAAAACGATTACATAAGAGTTTTGATTAATGTCATCAGGTTTTGATGTCAGATCAACGTTCTGCTATGCCTACTTAGTTGCATACAGCACACAACATTACAATGAAGGCGAGTATTTTGATGACGATCCACCATCGTCATCTTTAGTACGCAGAGAAGATTGAGAAGCTTGGAGATGAAGAATTCACAAGAACATCCAATCGTCCTGAAGGGATCAGACACCAGTACATGTTTTACATTAAGTGTCCGGCGATAAGAGAATGAGTGATGTGGCATCCCAATGAAATTCCAAACACTCAAGCCACATGACTGCCACATGGGCTATGTGGGACCATGATTTTCGAAGGCCGGAGTAAGGTTAATCTGAATACTGTTACCTCAGAAGTGATAGTTATAGACTCACTAGCTCCGAGTGGAGCTGTATCAGATGGAGCAGGGTGCCACTACCACTATACTCCACAGCAACATGCGGAGTCTTAACAACTCTGCTGGATGGCCAGGCTTATTCCGCAAGACACGCGATTTGATCCAAATATGGACACAATCAGATCCTATAAGTCTTGGAGTCCCTACAATCTAGGGATATGCGTGCGCTGTAAGTAATCTCAACTCCTAAGAGGATGCAATATCTACTTACTAGATATCCTCTAGGCTTTTCCTATCTTAGAATGAGGATTTTGTCCTAGAAATGTCTCTCTCCCACGATATAAATACACCTATCTAGGGTTCATCTATGGTAATGCAAGCTATACACTTGAATTCTCTTGCCCACTGCTTGAGTCTCAAACCATTAACTAACTTGACTGTCGGAGAGCATTTGGCCGGCACACCCCCTAGCCTAAGATTTGATTATAGTTGTTTCATTGTTTTGTAGGTTGCTTAGGATTATGCAAATTTGTACTAAACCACCACTCACGGAGGTGCGTATATTTGGTTCCAACAATTGATGCTTTCATTGAGAGCAAACCCATATTCCTCTCGACGAAACCATTTCACCAATAGACATGTCAATCGAATAAAGTTCAGTCAACTCCCACATCAACCCGTCCGGTGAAAAAGGCCTACCTTCTAATGCATCAGTTATCCTTAAGGTAAGAAGCATGTTGCCTCTGATTACAGTAGCAACGCTTGAAGCCATTAATGACCCTAAGGGAAGATGGCTACCCCTAGGGACGAAGAAGATCCAGTTAGGAGACTTCCCCTACTATGAACCAGATCTGGGAAACTCTAACCATGATCATCATTTATGTTGAAACGTTACAGAAGAACCAAATTATTGCTAAAGTTGAGAGACATTCCAACTTCGTGGACATAGAAAAACAGACAAAGAACCTAGAAAACTTAAGTAAGACAATGCCCTTACCCAAATCTCTGTCCTCAGATTTAGAAGCATAAGTACCATAACTCTAGAAAGTGACCTAATATCATCTCCAATCATTCAGGCATTGACAAATGTTGCAAATCTCAGAAGAAATCTCGCTGGCGATGGATGAATCCTAGGCCCAGACACATGAGAAAGATCCCAGAATCTGCAAAACCTCTCTTAAAACACCTCTAGGGTACTGAGAGTAGAACCCCGCCACTTGAGGTTCAACGAACTCGAGGCTCTTGAGATTGAGAAACAACGACACTTTTTGAATGGAGAATACATGTAAGTCTCACTCGGCCACGTACTTCAAACAAGTTGATGGTCCGGGTTTGGACGCCTCTTTTAGCAACAATTGAATGAGCGCTCCCTCTAGAAAAATTATCTCAACCAAGGTTCAAGTCATTCTGCAGTGATTCCAACCTTAGCTACCATATCATACATTATAGGAATGTTATGGTGTTGTATAGTAAGATGTTTCCATCCACTTTGAAGGGACCCATTATGAAATGGTACTCAGAACTACCCACTAGGTCCATCGATTGTTTTGAAACTTTAGTGGACCTATTTACGAACACCTATTTTGTGTACCACAATGTCCATAAATGCCATGAAGCTATGTTTTAATTGCTTCCTCAGACTAGAGATGAAAGCCTCAGAGCCTACTTGATGCACTTCCGGGCAGAGTTAGTTGAGGTGGAAAAAATCGGATGATAGACTCGCGACCATGAAATTCAAACATGGTCTCTATGTCCATTCACTTCTCTCCAAAAAACTGAACAAGAAAAAGTATAACTATATTACCCTAGCTGAATGCTTCCATATCGTTGACAATTTAACTGATTGGAATAACAAAAGAAGAAGGATAGCCATTGAACCAGATTACTCCAGGAAGACCAATAGAAGAATGATGGACAGATACACTCCCTCACCTTCTTTACGACATGTCATAAGAGGAAAACGCCGAGACAAGCAAGTCTTATCGAAACCCAAATATTACGTTGCATGGAACACCTCTATCACTAACATCATCCACAACATAAAGGATAAACTCTTCCTCCAACTCCCAAAATCGCTCCCAAAACATTTGGCTAAAAAGAACCGGAGTGAATATTACTCTTTCTACAAAAGTACCAGCCACGCCACCATAGGTTGACGAGCGTTCATGGATCCTATTGAGGAATTGCTAGATCAGGGGCGTTGCTTGGAATTTTTTAAAGACAAGGCAAGAAAGGAAAATTCGACCAAACGTATGGACAAAGATTGGTTGGACAAACACACTGATGATGAAGATCGATGGCCTGCAAAAAAACGGACCCTTAACATAAATTTCATCCGTGAGGGACAGATGCAAGCAGCAAAAGGGGTCACTAGAAACTTAGTATCAATCACCCTAAAGTGGATGTCTCGTCATCACATTCAGATCGAATAAAAGTGAAAGGTAACACGAACTACACACGATTTGATTCATTTTTCGGGATATGTAGGCAGTCCTATTCGGACCAATCGCAACGCCCTCATCTGCACAAAGACAAGTCCACGAAGAACTCATCTCTTAATGCCCCACTATAGGCTTATCGTCAAAAGTGATCCCTAATGTAATTTTTATGTTATATCATCTTTTTCTTAGAACAACACAAGTGATTTGATTCTTCATCTCGAGGATATGTAGGCAATCCTTCTCGAATTCAATTACACCCCCTTGTAAATCAACTTTGCTTGGATCACGAATAAGAGCATCTGTTTGTCTTAAATACGTGTTCTTTCTTTATTTTCTCGATGATACACATAGTACTTTACTCTTTCAAAACAAGGCCCAAACTTTGAAAACTTTGCAGCAATGTAAGTCTAAAAACGTTCAAAGTTACACTCTTAGAAGAGCCTCTTTTAGCTAAATTCGTCTGGAATAGTTAGCAGCATGGGAGACTCGAGCCGTAATAAGTATGGTAACGACTGGTGGGCTATAGGGCACGGGCACATAGTGCCTTGAACAGGAAGTCCAATGCACCATCTGGCCTTCAAAATGTTTATGCAACCAGCAAGGTTGTGGGTTCCTAGGCTCTACGCCATTCAAAGGAATAGTTGAAAAGGCTATACCAAATGTTAGCAGGTTCAAAAGGGGCATCTAGACTAGGTAATCCCCAAGAGGAATTTATTCCAACTGAGCTTAGATACGAGAAAATGCTTTAGTTAAGCTAACCTAGATAGTCCGATCAGAAACGCTCAAGTCAGACATATAGGGTTCGACCCACATGCTGATGATCATGCTCCCAGAGAACTTTCGGTTCGAAATGGGGCAAAATATTGAACAAATCGCTGCTATCTTATTCCTTGCAAGTTATTTCAAGAATAAGGCAGTCGCCTCAAGTATGATAAATGTATGAATAAGTTCGAAGTAAGGGATTCCTCATGGGTTTAAATGCTTGCATTCTTGGTGCCAAAGTAAAGTGGTACTCCAGTTATCATGATGAGAATCTTTTACGCATGCTAAGTTTGGGAGGCAATATTTCTCCGAATCAATATTACAGAGGGCTTTTTCAATAAAAACACTATCCCAGGCCTACAAACTTACTCACATTCTACTTCGTTGCTTATTCTATTCTTTAAAGTTCATTTACTTTGGAAACATTTATCGGATTGGAAATTTTGCATGAATAAGATGTATGAGATAGGAAATCTTTACATAAGCACATATCTATTATCAAAGTCTCAAAGGAGATCAAAATAATACAGCAGTTTAGGGTAGACAAGCCCTCACCCTACAACGAAATATTTGAAAATGACTACATATGACTCTTGATTAACGTCATCGGGTATTGCTATCGGATCAACGATCTGGTACGCCCACCTAGTTGTATACCACACACTATACTAATTGAAGGCGAATATTCTGATAAGGATCCGCCATTGTTGTCGTCCGTAAATAAAGGAGATGGAGAAGCTTGGAGACAAAGAACCACCGCTGTCATCGTTAGCAAGCATCAGATGAGGAAGAAAACGGGGATGGAAGGGCCCGTTGTTGGATCTCCACACTTGTGATGATACAACCCTTCTATAAGACCCACACAGAAGCCGTACGAAGTGATGAATGTTATAAAATGAGTTGCAAGAAGCATGGAAAAATTATAGAACGAGTAACATACATGCGTCATGGAAAAATATGAGGGTTTGAAGAAAACTGTGACTTGGTAAGGCTATTTAAAGGAAGATCACTAGAAGATCTCACGTTAAAAGTGAAGGGTTGCGCATCTCAAGATTGTCACACATAAAGATTGGTGTTACTAAAAGGAAAGGTAGCTGGGTAAAACAAAGGCGTTCATCATCATGGTAGTTGATATATTTTTCACGATTCTAAAGATTATGTGATGGGAATTGAAGCAACTAGACTACTCAGTTACTACAAAGAATTTGAAGACTAAATGGTACGTATTCCAGCTTACTCCAAAAGGCATAGTCTTTGGTAACAATCCATCCTCAAGGGGAACGAGTTGCCTCTTAGATGAATAGTTAGGGGCAATTGTGGGACCATGATTTTCCAGGGCTGGAGTAAGGCTAATCCGAATACTGTTAACTCAGAAGTCCAGTCATGGACTTACCAGCTCCGAACGGAGATGTATCAGACGGAACAGGGTGCCACCATCACTCTACTCCAGGGCAATAGGCGAAGTCCTAACGACTCTGTTGGATGACTATGCTTGTTCAATAAGACACACGATCTGATTTGGATATGGACACAATCAGATCCTACAAGTCTTAAAGTCCCTACAACCTAGCGATAGTCATGCGCTACAATTAATCACAATTCCTAAGAGGATGCAATATCTACTTACTAGATATCCTTTAGGATTCTCCCAGCTTAGAACGAGGATTCTATCATAAAAAGTCTCCCTATTAATGTGGTAGACACTAACACAAAAATTAAACCCTATATATTATGCAATCGTATTACAAGTAAGTAGGGATCGTTCTATTCTAGGGATTAGAATGGATGCTAATCAACACAAATTAAACTTGTAAAACTGAAAACTAAGTTAAACTAACATAAAAACAATGAAGGGGAAGATTTTGGACGAATTTAATGAAAACAAAAGTAAATGGCAACAAGTAAATTAAGTTGTGAATGAAATATGGGTGAAATGATAGCTAAAGGATTCTTCTCCACACATGGATCATATGCATACAAATCGATTTCCAGTTATTCTTCCTATAAACCATGAGTGACAATGCCCCAAATTAACCATGAATAGCACTAATTAACTCTTAGATTTTCCTAAGTTCATTGAGTTGGACTCACCGGCGCAACCAAATTATTCTTCTCAAGTTCCCTAACTATGAAAAGCATGATAGAGATACATCTCAAAGATCATTAAGTTCTGTGAAAATCATAAGTATTGACAAAGCATTCGTAACTATGAAAAGCATTATACTCTTGCCAAGGATTTACTTAACTCAATCATGACTAGTGACTTTTACTACTTACAAATATAAGTTCATAATGATTAGGTGAAATTCCCTTATATTTTAGCATCAAATCCTTGCATGCAAATTAAGCGTGCACCCTTAGTAAACATACAAGAATAAGTTCTCTATAAAGTAGATAAATCACATTCATGTCTTACAAAACAATAATTGAATGTAATCAATTTATATAAAACATATGATCATGGCTTCAAATTCATCTCTAGCTAAAAAGAAACTTATCTACACATGTTCATCATAACTGAAAAACAATCTAACATAAACATTGAAACTTAAAACAAAGAGAGAAAGAACTCTGAAAATTCCAGCAACTTCAATGGATGAATGGTAGGCGCGACACACCCAAATAGCTGCAAGAATTTCATATATATAGGGGGAACGGCTGAATCCAAGGAGGAAAAGGTTTTGTCATTTTGAATTATTTTAGGACTCTAAGAATCAGGTAGAAAGTGTTGGAATGTGATTAGGATTGTTCCTTGCAGCTGGAGATAAGATAAGATAAGATAGGATAAGATAAGCTAATATAGGATAAGATAGTGTTTCTCTCCAACTAGGATTCTTCTTTGTTGTGTAATTCCTTGCCTTCCCAACCTCAACTTTAATTTCTCCAGATTTTAGCACATGTCTAGCACCATTTAAATACCAAAAACGTCCAGCCCATATGCTATCCACGCATGCTATCCAATCCAAGTCCAAAAATGCTCCAAATTGCTCCATTTGGCTATTTATTGTCATCTTACCAACTAGACCTACAATAATACGAAAATAACTTAAATTACTACAATAAATGGAAATTAACTAAATAAACGTAAAGAAATAAAATAACAAAGTCACATAAATATGCTCCTATCACCTACTACAGTATAAATACACCCATCTAGGGTTCATCTACGGTAATGTAAGCTTTACACTTGAATTCTTTTGCTTACTGCTTAAATTCTTACACCTACTCAATAACTTAACCGTCGGAGAGTCTTTGGCTGGCACACCTCTTACCTTGGCCTAAAGTTTGCTTATGATTGTTTCACTATTTTGCAATTTGCTCAGGATTACACGGATTTGCGCACAACCACAATCACGGAGGTACGCATATTTGGTTCCAACAGGCAAGTGTTTGAATGAATGACCACCGCTGTCACCGTTAGCAAGCATCAGATGAGGAAGAAAGCGGGGATGGAGAGGCCCTTCATTGGATCTCCACACTTTGTGCAGATCTAACCCTTCCATAAGACCCACACAAAAGCCTTACAAATAGATGAATGTTATAGGACGAGTTGCAAGAAATGTGGAAAATTATAGAATGAGTTGCAGGAAGAAGGAAAACATTTTTGGAGATTTACAGCAGGCAATACGATTTTCTAGGATTGAATCCTTTCTTAACAAAAGACTAATACGAATTAGAGATAAGCTAGGAAAACACAAACATCATGATAGAAAATGTAGAGGGGTTGAAAAAAAAACCATGACTTGGTAAGGCTATTTAAAGGAAGATCACCAGAAGATCTCACTGTTGAAAATGAAGGCTGATCCGAATATTGTTACCTTCGGTCATGGACTCACCAGCTCCGGGAAGAGTTGTATCAGACGAAGCAGGGTGCCACCATCACTATATTCTGGAGCAATAGGCGAAGTCTTAGCGACTCCACTGGATGACCAGTTAAGACTTTGCTAGATGACCATGCTTGTTCCACAAGACTTGCGATCAAATCCAAATATGGACACAATCAATTCCTATAAATCTTAGAGTCCTTACAATCTTAGGCGTGCACCGCAAGTAATCACAACTCCTAAGAGGATACAATATCTACTTACTAGATATCCTTTAGGATTTTCCCGTCTTAGAACGAGGATTCAATCCTAAAAATGTCTTTCTCCCACGGTACAAATATACCCTTCTAGGGTTCATCTACGGTACCGCAATCTATACATTTGAATTCTCTTGCCCACTGCTTCAGTCTCAAATCATTCACTAACTTGATTACTGGAGAGCCTTTGATCGGCACCCCACCCCCACCCCCTACCCCCCCCCCCCGCGCGGCTGGCCTAAGGTTTTCTTATGGTTGTTCTACTATTTTGTGGGTTGCTCATGATAATATGAATTTGTGCCCAACCACATGGAGGTGCGCAGATTTGGTTCCAACACTCATTGAGCTCTATTGAGTGACTCTAGAACTATGTTTCTTGTCAATGCCTTGAGAAATTTTAGAGCTGAATAGAAATGTGAACTACAAATGACTTGATCCCGTCTTTGGGTACGTAAGAAGTAGGGATGGCAATTTAACCCGTAAAATTCGATCCATGCATATAACTAATTTGAGCAGTTTGATTTCGAGGATCAAATTTAGGATATTTCACCGTTATGGGTAACCGTCGAGTAAATTGTTTGGTTTCGGGTTCGGTTTTAATTATTAGGGTATCCATCCTGTACCCATACCCGAAACCATCCTATTTTCATTCCTTAATAAAAAAAATAAGAATATTTATTATATGTTTTTATTTATTTTCTCCAGCAATTTATCAATTAAAGGATTTTAGAGACTCCGAAAGTCTTGAGCGTGCAAACTTCAGAGGTCTCCAACAACATTATTCCAAAACTTTCAATGCTTTCAATCAAACGATGGAATCTATGAGAAACTTAATACAATTTTCCTTCCAAAATTGAATTGTTTTCTAGCTTTTTGGCTTAGTTGCGATGGAGGAGAATCAGGACTTAAGCTACTCTGTACAACTATTTTTTCTTATTCCCCTTCTTTGCATAGCTTGCTGCTTCTGACTTATTTCTCTTTGTTGTCTGATTATTTGTAGTCACGCTGTTCTTTGTTCCTCTTGTATGAATTCCTCTTATTTGATTGAAACCCAAGGGTCTCTAGCAAACTTTCTCCCTTTTTTTTTATGAATTCCGCTTTTTATTCTCATACAAAACGACAGCAGCATACGGCAAGCAGTAGGCCTGGCATTTTGGACTCAACCCGTTAACCCGATCCAACCCGTTAATATTTGTATTTGGATGGATGCTTAACGGGTCGGGTCGCTAACGGGTGAACCCGTTAACAATCCGTTAAATAACGGGTCACTTTGGGTCAACCCGTTAGGACCCGTTAACACCCGATAGTTGAGGATATTTTAGTAATTTTAGTAAAGTCTTAATAACAAAAAATAAACTTTATGCAAAAAAAATAATAATAATAATTGTTAACGGGTGAAACGGGTGACCCGTTAGCTTAACGGGTCGAGTTCGGATGACCCGTTAGCTTAACGGGTTGAGTTCGAGTGACCCGTTAACTTAACTGGTCGGGTTGAACCCGACCCAAACCCAATAAACCCGACCCGTTTACAGGTCTAGCCAGCAGCCTCTTGCCTTCTCCTTTGCTATGCGTATCTATCCCCATGGGGAAAACTGTTACCCGATGGAGAATCCACTACCCGCACGTTGTCTGATTATTTGTAGTCACGTTGTTCTTTGTTCCTCTTGTATGAATTCCTCTTATTTGATTGAAACCCAAGGGTCTCTAGCAAACTTTCTCCCTGTTTTTTTATGAATTCCGATTTTTATTCTCATACAAAACGACAGCAGCATACGGCCAGCAGCCTCTTGCCTTCTCCTTTGCTATCCGTATCTATCCCCATGGGGAAAACTATTACCCGATGGAGAATCCACTACCCGCACGTTTGGTTATGGGAATTCTCCATTCAAGGATTCTACGATTTCGGTTATAGGGTTGGCATATCCGAACCAGATCCAACCCATTACCATCCATAGTAGGAAGTCTAACATAGAGTTTAGATGCAGCCATAAACTAGAAAGAACAGATACCACATTGTTGAACCATTGGGTCACTTAGTCATGCCTTGGGAGCGAGGCATGTTGTGGTACAATTACGTCCTGACATCACGTATCGATCCTATAGGTATCTCGGGATCAGGCATGACAAATAATATGAAGTGTAACGTTGTGATTGTCTTAATCGCAATTAGAGTCTTAATTGGTGCGTGTTATTTTAATTCCTGTTTTAGTTTAGTTCGTTGGGTTCTCTATTAAGGGTTCCACATTATTAGTTAGATAATTAGTTAAATAGTTGTACAAGTCTGTTAGTATTTGGTTAGAGTTATTAGGCTTTCTATTATTAAAATAGTGTGTGTAATCACTGTTCTTTTAAGTCAATGTACACTCTAAATTCTCTCTATTTCATCTTTCTCAGCAACTCTTTCTTCTCAAATTTCTCTTCGATTCTCATATATTTCAATGTAGTTAACATGGTATCAGAGCCACCAGCCTCACGTTCTGGTGGTTCAACTTCTCAGTAGTTTCATCTACTTCTAGTTTTACTTCTCTTCTAATTTTTCGTTAGAGATTTCGTTAATTTCCTTGATGCTTCGGCAATCGTTCAGTTCGTTCTGTACTTTCATTTTCATTATGGGTTGTGATTAGAGATTATTGGTGATGTCATATCTCGGTCTTTGGAATTGTAGCAAAATTTTCTTTGTCCATAAGCATGAATCTTGATTCTTCAGGCCAACTAGAAGTGGGAATTTTTCGGTTCTTGAATATTGTGGTTCTTGTATTCGAGATTTTTCATATTTTCATCAAGTTCTTCACCTCCCATTGAATGCCTTCATCTTCGTCGGGCACGTAATGGTGGTCTACGATTTGGAGAAATGGAATGAGATTGCATGATTATCCAGGCCATCAATTATTGGTGCGTTTTCTTAGGTGCCCTTGATCTAGTTCCTTCATCTTGGTGGTGTTTTCAGATGAGCTTTCTGAATTCTATATTCTTCGATTTTGATCCGTGCTCTGTTCCCTGGTATAGACGAAAGTTTAGCCCTATGTGCAGCCTAGGTGTTTGATGAAATGACCAGCTCAAAAGTTTTATATGAAGGTTAAGTTTTTCAGTCACTTCTTCTGAATTTCTTGGTTTGATTCTTTTAGTATAACGTAAATCAATTAGTTTGTTGTTGTGGGCATGAAGTCATTTCAATTGATATGTTGAGTATTAAGTGCTCGAAGCCATCTTTCTTCTGAGTCTTTGTGTTCTTCCTCAACTTTTGGGTTCAAGATTGGTCATTGCTTCATGATCAATGTTTGTGATAGCCTCCATTTGCTGGATTTTTTGAAATCATGAATTGTACAATTTGTATCGTGCCTAATTCTTGTCTCTCTGCTTCACTGATTTCTACAATTCTTTTGAGGAGTTTGTGCAGTATTTTCCTCTTACAGCCTATAATGTCGAGTCTAACGAGCTCAGTTGTTAGCATGTATCTACTCTTCCGGTTATACATGTCTTAGAAAAAGATGGAAGTTTGAAGAAGTTGTTGACTTGAGGTAAATCCCACGAAGGGTAATCCGGTGATATGAGTAGGTAAATCCCACAAAGGGTAATCCTACATAGATGTTGACTTTATGTTGTTGAAATTGTGAAGGCCGATGCCATTGTTAAGAGAAGTTGTTTCCGGTAAAATCCACAAAGGGCGATCCCGTGGTACTATAGTTAAGGCCGATGCCATACTATAGTTTGTTAGTTTTCTATTTTTGTAAATATTAAAGGCCGAAGCCAATGTTGAATGAGATTGTTGACGGTAAATCCAAAGAAGGGTAATCCCGCAAGAAATTGTTATAATCGGCAGGGCCGGCCCAGGCCCAGTGCAAGCAGGGCGACCGTCCGGGGCCCAAAAAAATTAGGGGCACCAAAATTATTAGGGCAGTATATTTATATATGTTTTTATAAGAGTATAAATTTATAAAATTTGGTTCAAAGACATAGAAATTTAACTAGAAGTGGTGGTTTGTCATTTGAAAATAATGAGAAGGTCTTGGGTTCAAAACACCATGTGTGCTTATTTACTCTCCATTTTTTACAAATTTCTTTTTATAAGAGTATAAATTTATAAAATTTGGTTAAATGATCAAGAAATTTAATTAGAAACAATGATTTTTATTGTTTAAAATTAACAAGAGGTCCTAAGTTTGAAATGTTATGTGCATGTTTATTATTTTCAATTTTTAAAAATTTTTGTTTGGTTGTTAATTTATTTTTAGTTACTATCTATTAGCTATGTGGGTTGTTATTTTTAAATATTCGTTTTAATTCAAGTCTAATCTTCAACAAAGAGTAATACGTAGACCAAATTTGCAAATTATAAGACGTGTCATCAAAATGTTTAATTTAGTGCCTATTCATTAATAATACATATCAATTAAAGACTCGAGAGCATAATTATTTTTTAGTACCATATTGACAAGGTTAGTAAATAAGAAAAAAAAAACACCTCACGATTTATTCAAAAACACATTCAAAGTTCAGATGGAAAACAAAACTCATCATCTATCTACTTGTAAGCCCGAAGTTTTTTGGTTTCCATCTCTCAATACAAAATAAATTAGTCTTTCTGTGTTTCTAAATTATTGAATTTGAAGTGTTTTTCTAAGTATAATTTTATCGATGTCTTATGTGTGAAAATAAATAATTTTCTTACATGAAGTTAGGGCACTTTTTTGACGTCGCCCCGGGCCTCAAAAATCTACGGACCGGCCCTGATAACCGGCATGAGGGTGTTTTACGACTCCTTTATACAAGGCTATTCTTTGATTGAAACTCTTGTGAGAGGCAGACGAATATTGGGTGGCATGAATTTAGGATGTGTGCAGCATAGTTCTTTTCAAAGATTTTGGCCTGTATGTTGTAGTGATGCAGTGAATATATATTTGAAGAGAAAGGGAATCATATTTGAAGTGGAAGACATCACTTCCATAGGTTATTATACAATATTGGAGAACATTCTGTCTTTGGGAAGATTATATCTGGAAAAGTAAAGCGTGATGACAATAGGATGAGTAACATGTTTTGGTTTTGGCAATTTTGAAAGGATGACACAGGGTTCTATTTTGCAGCAGTTGGATTTGTACATTTCTATGGTTTATTCTGATGATTACTTGTTGCCTACTTCCAATGGAGTTGTCATGATTCAAAACTGGTCTGCAGATATATCTTGAGCTATATGCAGAGCGCTTGGATGCGTTGTACAATTACTTGTGCAGAAATACAATTGGTCACTCGGTCCATCACCATTGGTTATGGAGAAGGAATATCCTTCTTAGACATTGCTTGGTTTGTTGCTGGTAAATATTGGTAAATGCTGTTATGTAGTGTGTGGTTAGAAGGGATCATA
Source organism: Malus domestica (assembly GCF_042453785.1). Classification (NCBI taxonomy): domain Eukaryota; kingdom Viridiplantae; phylum Streptophyta; class Magnoliopsida; order Rosales; family Rosaceae; genus Malus; species Malus domestica. Next base: position 24,302,538 of record NC_091673.1, read on the forward strand.
TTGGTTTTGAAAATGTTCACGTTCCCCGTCTACTCCATGTGAAAGTTTATCTGCACTTCATGTGATTCTTTGTGCATCTATGGTTAGAGGCAGAGGAATACAAGTCCATTGGTTGGATTATGAGGCTGGAAATAGAGAGGGTATTGGTACTACTGAGGTCCATATAACTGAACATTATTTCCCATAGTTGGAACAGGGGAACCTGTTGGAGAAGATATGCCATATGTTGCATACTTATACCCATTGTGGTATGGTAGAGATTTGTTCCAATTTCTTGCTTATGGGCATCTTCCTCATCTCCTTCCAGATTTCTAAGGCTTCTGTGATAATTAGTATGTTGGATTGCCATAGACTTTAGACTTAAATGCTCTGAGCTTCCAAGACCAATAAGAGACAGAGGTTTGGGTTTCTGCAGAGTTTAGCTTCATAGTAGTGATTGCAGATGTTCTTCCAATCTCAAATTGGGTTTCCCCTGTTGAGATTGAGGGGGATTATTAAGGGTTCCACATCATTAGTTAGATAATTAGTTAAATAGTTGTACAAGTCAGCAATAGAGTTAGCAAGTTTGTTAGTATTTGGTTAGAGTTGTTAGGTTTTCTATTATAAAAACAGTATATGTAATCATCATTCTTTTAAGACAATATACAAGTCTCATGCTTTTTCCTCTAAATTCTCTCTAGTGCATCTTTCTCAGTTACTCTTTCTTCTCAATTTTCTCTTCGATTCTCAAATATTTCAATGTCGTTAACATTCTCCAGTTGGCAGTAGTGCTTGAATGGTATACGAGCTCTTGCTTGGGGGAAGAAATGTACGTAGTGATCATTTTATTAAAATAATATAATACAGAAACAGATGTTACAGAAATTTGTGAATTGGTTTTATCAAAAACCCAGCAAAGAAAAGACATTTCCATCCGAAACAAGATCGGCAAAGATAAAACCCTAAAATAGCAGCGATGATAAGAAAAATGGAACTTCATCGTGATCATATGCTCATGGGGCTTTCTGGATCATTCAAAGCTTCAATGGCTGTTTCAATTTTTATCTTCAAATCATCTTTTTCTTCTTCGTCTGCCTGCAAAATCCAAGGGACTATCATTAACTATTGCGGTACAAATTTAAAATAATAATATGGTTTGTAATATATAAAACAGAATTAGATGTTCTAACTTGATTTATTATTTTAATACGTGAAGCACCGACTCCAAATACTATTGAGAATATTATATATATGATATGATGATGCATATGAAGCGATGCATGGGAATGTTCTAATGTGTGGTGGACGGATTGGGATCACCGGATCCCAGCTTACGGAGCCAATTGACCAAAAGATGTCAGCCTTCCAATTTCATCTTGCCTTGTTTTACATAAGAATTTTTCAACATTTAAATTTATTCCTTGCCACAGGATCAAAAATGGAAGGATGGGATCTTTAGGTCAGTTGGCTCCGCAGTGATCCCAGTCCGTGGTGGACAAACCATGCATACTTATATAATAAAGAAACTAAACACAACTAACAATTTCTCTCCAGGTGTGAGAGACTTTCTCCCCAAGGGTTAGAGCTTTTTCTCTCCGTGTGAGAGCAGTACAAAACCTTGTTTTCTCCTTTTGCCGCCGGTCCTAATCCTTTTAGGTCGGCGGAAAACCTCTTTTTCTTTTCTTTCTGTTAGTTTTTCCCTGGTTTTTCTTCCTATTTTGTTTTTTTATAGAGAATTTAAAACCTAAAAAAACATAGAAGTAGAATAAGAAGACAAAACAAGATGTAATCAATCGTGCATTCAGGTCGTTTCTTGTAATTTTCGTTGGAGATATGACAAAACGGAACAAGAAAAAGAAATTGCAGTAGAAATGATTCGAATTAGGACCATTAACTAAGTTTTTATTTGGTTAAAAAATTAAAGGATTGAGAATCACTATCCCACTTACAAGGAAATTATAACTAGTCACCCTAATAACGAATTTAGGAAACTAGATATTAATCCTTGAAAAATATTATCTTTAGACTAAAACCTTAACCAAGATAAAAAAACTAATTATAGTCCTTTAACTTATGTCCAAGTCAATATTTATATTTAATGCCAGACTTAATTTCTTTTATGTAATTTTTTTCTTCCTATATTATCCTTGAGTGAATTATAATGTCTCATATTTAATTTATTTATAACTTTTCATTTTACTGCTAACATAAATGATTCTACTTAAAAATGAAACTTTTTGTCCAACCCAAAAATTTATCTTCAACCGTCTCAGAAGAAAAGGCTAGGGCCACCATCCACATCTAATATTTCTTCTTCTTATACATCTAATAGTGCATGATTTATTTTTACCATTTTTTTCTAGTGTTGATGATTTATTTTTACCTTCTCATACATCGAATCTACCGATTTTTTCTTTTGATGTTAATGTATCAATACTTCCGTACCTATGTGTACATATGTACCGACACTTCAACATCGATACTTCCATACCGATGCTAACGTATCAATACTTTCATACCTATATGTATGTATGTACCTATGTGTATGTATGTACCTATGTGTATGTATGTACCGGCACTTCCATACCGATACCTTCATACCTATGTGCACGTATATACCTATACATATGTACCGACACTTCGACATCGATACTTCCATACTGATGCTAACGTATCAATACTTTCATACCTATATGTATGTATGTACCTATGTGTATGTATATACCGGCACTTCCATACCGATACCTTCGTACCTATGTGCACGTATATACCTACACATATGTACCGACACTTATCCAATTCCTATATATAGATAATAAGTTGTTATACTATTTTTTTGTGATATATATATATATATATATTAAGGGTTATTATTTAATATTTTAACCTATTGTTTTTGTAGTTGATTTTTCTATCTTCGACTTCTTAAGGTGACTGACCTAAAATTACTATAGACTTAATTTGTTTGTCAGCAAGTATAAATTAGTATAATTTACCTTAGTTGGATTTATCTTATTGACTTTCGTATCAAAATTTAAATGTTTTTGAATTTTGAATGGTTTATTAACAGAAAATATTTAAGCCTTAATTATAGAATAGGTTGACAATTTAAATGGCAAAGTTTGTAAATATGGTAGGTAATAGAGGTATCTTGTAATATGATGTGGCGGTGAATATTATGTTAGGGACTTAAATAAGTTTTTGAAACCCATTAATGTTATAATCTAAAAATTATCTTATATAGGCCCTAAAATCTAATTGCCCCTAACGAATTTTACAAAAACCAGCTTGGTTCTTGTTTTTTCTTTATATTAATACGGTTTAGTGATATTATTCTCTTCACTTGTAAGTAAGAGATCTTATATTCGGATCTCGTCAAAGACGAACTTGAATTATATTATTATGACTCGTTCATTTTGAAGTTTAGATCACTCCTCACCCTTTTAATGTAGATAATATTATTTGTTAAAAAAAAATTAAAAAAAACCACCAACCAAAGGCAACTTGGTAGTTGTAATGAAGCCACTGCTTGGAACAAAATAATTAAAACGATGACCAAATTATAATGCCCTCAAAATTCATAGGGAACATGTGAATTCCCCACGAGGTTTTGAAAACTTTTTATTCCCAACCACCCAATTTTTGTTTGTTTGCTAATATTTTTTCGTTTTTTTTCATAAACGATTTTTTTGTTTCTTCGAGACGTTACCCATATGGGAAACATGTCTCTTTGTAACCGTTGACCCAAAACATATCCATTGACGTATAGACATCACAATATATATCTCTCCCACCACTCCAATACAAGTTTCGCACTTTCTGGATTTGGGAATAGAAATGTCATGTGTTCAACTTCCATTAACAACATATTATATTATATCATATCATTCTTATATGCCAAAATGTATCATTCAGTTACGTATGACCTACACCTCGTCATTAATTTTGAGTTTTTTTTTTATGATTTTGAAACGAATGAGGCGAACTGACCTAGTTATAAAAGCATAACAATATGGTAAGCCCTAGGCAGGTTTGAATTTTTTAAAGACGCACAAGAAGAGAACGATAAAAAAAGTATGTAAAAATTGAAAAAAATGAATAAAAAAATTGGTCTTACAATGACGGTATAGCCCATCGTTTATTTAAGTTGGCTTTATTTATAAATTACTATGTCGTTTGGAATGAGGATCCTCAGTTCATTCAGGAGATGTTTAAGTGTATATCTGCTTAAGTTTAATGAACAAGCTGTCAAAGTTTAGTTTGCTAAAGTTGAAAATCAAAACGGGGTCGTTTGATCACTTTTGTTCCTCGACTGGTTTTATTCGGACACTCTGGCCTGGATCGCCCTGAGTAGTAAGTAGCCACATCACATAATGCTGGAGTCCGGACCCTCAATTCACTTTATTTAAAGTGCTCTCCATCGGTTTACAAATCTTGTAATTGTGGTGGACCCTCAAATTCTACCTCTTTCATTAGTATTATCATGGACATGATACTATTTGGATTAAATTGACATTCTATCACTTTCTTCATTGCTTTTCCTTTTATTTAACATATTATATTTTTTGTATAGTAATTCTTGTGACAGAACATTATTGTTCCATCACAATTTATATGTGACAGCTAATATCTCAACAAATAATTAATTATATTAATTAATCTCATAAGTCGAATAATATGGTTAAAATTATAAATCTCTCTCCAAGATGAAACAGGCACCTAAAATCTCTAAAATTTTAAGTGTCATTTCAAATTAGTCTCAAATAGATTCTTTTTGTTTTCAATGGATGGTTGAAAGATTTTTATTTTTTATTTTATTTTATGGAAGGTTGAAAGCTTTTTAAACAGTTTAGAAGTTTAGTTGAGCACTATCACATGGAAATAAATTATATTGTTAATTAGCACGTACCCCTTTCAGGGGTACGCATCAACAAGGTCAAATCTTTTACATTTAAAATGGATGTGATCTTTCTGTTGCCCAAATTATTAAATGTCATGTTTATAAACTTAATTTTTGTTGTTGTCAAAAATTTAATATGTGTCAATTAATAATTAAAACTACAGAAAGGCCACACCATTTAAAGTACAGAAGATTTGATCTCCGCAACAACAAATGCTGCTAGTGCAAGTGCAACTAGAGTTGGCCAATCAAGTGCCACAGTTGTTTCTACGTTTTGAATTTTGTCTTTTAGTTGAATGAAATTTCCAGTTTACCTTAATACCAAGTCCACCTTTTACGCGGGCAAGGGCAATACAAAGGCAAGAGCATGTAAATTGCTCTTTGCCAAGTGATTGTTTTTGTGCAAGTTCATCTGTTTGGCAAGAAGATGACGATTACTATTTACAAATTAATTTTTTTTTAATTTTTTTATACTTTGTAAGTGTACTTAAGTGTGTACTTAGTAAATATTCTTTGAAAATAAAGCTCCCTATATAACTCCAGTAATTTAATTATAATTAGAACAAGCATAATTAATTAAAATAAAAGGGAATGAAGAAGATAGTTGATGTTTGTAAGTTTGCTTAAGTGTGTTGTTCAAAATAATTTTTGTATATTGTTGGAATATTTTACTTTTAGATTAATCCTGGTCGCTGATTCATAGTTTTTTTCTTTTTTAAAGATGCACCAGATTGTGCAAGTGCAACGGTCTATAGTTTCCAATTTCTTTTAGGATTCAAAATCCAACAGTACAGATGAAAAAAACGTTGGAAATCCAATGGCTGAGGGCGAGGCTAAAGGAGTCTTTTGGCTCGGTGGGTTGCACATGAGGGGATCCCCTTTGTCTACTGCCTGACGTTAGCCTATTGAGGCCATTGTCTAACAGGTACAAAGACAGGTAATTCTTCGTTGGGCAGCCTAACGGGCTGCTGCCCTTGGTCCATTTGCCAGCCAATTTTTTGGGGAAGAGATCCCCTTCGTATCTCTCTCACCAAATTCTAAGGATTCGGAGATCTGGACTTTTGAAATTTGATCCAACTACTATAATTATTATAACTTGTAGAGTAATCTCCTAATTATTATAACTTGTAGAATAATCTCCTGTTTGTAACTGTTAGATCAAATTTCAAGAGCCGAGATCTCTTGATCCTTATGATTTGGTGGGAGAGATCCGGATGGGATCTCTTCCCTTTTTTTTGACCGGATAGATGGTTTTATTGAGTTGGGAGCAATTAAACCCAAATGCATAGGCATTTGAAGCACGGGTAGAGATAACAACAACGACAACAAAGTTTTTTCCTATTAAGTGGGATCGGTTATATGAATCCTAGAACGCTATTGCGCTAGGTTTTGTATCACGTCTTTTACTAGATCCAAGTACTTTAAGTCTTGAAGCACGGGTAAAAATGCTCCAAAAAAATTGTCCAACACTGAATTTGCTAGCGATGTAAATTACCAAATTCCAAGTGACTAACTAAGAAAGTAAATTAATTAAAAAGTAGTAAGGAAAAAGCAACTTACCTCAACGAAAACCGTCTTCAAAACCCTCCCGTTGAAAGAAGTAATATTCGCGGTAATAATTTTGAGCTTCAAAGATTCGAATACCTCGCACAATTTTACCATCGTGTCCGTTCTTTTACTGCATGTCAAGCTCACTACCACTGTTTTTTCACCCATGTATGTAACCCTAAGCTGTAAAGTGCAACATAAAGGCTCACACCATTAATTAATATAATATTACATCCATCAAGAGTTAATTAACCGGCTAGTGTTCCACATATCTATTTTTATTTTTTTTACACTTCCTTTCAATTTTAGCCAAGATCAATAACAAAATATTAACAAAGTTGTGTTGGAGGTAAAAATTAATTAACATGCGTCTCATTCGCTCTTTTAAAAATGCAAATAAAGCTTTTCCAAAAAGTGTAGATGGCGATTTTTTGTTAGGGTGTGTCTGGATGAGAGATTGAATTAATTAATAATTACCTCGAGGATTTCGATGGTGGAAGTTCTTGATCCTTCAGAGTCGTAGATCTGATCAATTTTCTTCTTCTTTGATCTCAACAGGACCGGCAGGTCTTGTTCGAAATCGGAACCCTGATTTTTGTTTGATTTTCCAGATTCAAGCTCAACTATCTCTGTTTGAATTCTTCTTTCTTGTTCATGCAGCTCTTGGATATATTCAATGGCGTCTTTGATTATAGAAGCCTTGTCCATCTGTCCTCCAAACCCAACAACAAAACCAAATTTACAAATAATAGATAAAAATAGAAATAAAAAACTCAAATCATGAACACCATTTCTTCAAAAAGAAAATAAAATATAGGGTCATGTTATTGATCGTCATATTATAATGGGGGGGAAGCAAATTAAAGAACACTAATCAACTGCTAATTTGTTAGTATAAAATAATTAAGAATGGGGTAAGCAAGCAAAGCAACAATTAAGGAGATAGAGTGTATATGAATTAATTAAGATTAATAATTTAATATATTGTATGGTTAACCTTGCTAATGTTGGGGACCACAGCTCTAAGTGCAAACAGCCTTTCATTGAGCTTCTTCCTCCTATTCCTCTCAGACACAATATTCTTGGAGGCCATGGATGAAGCTGCTCCGTCCGGCGAGCTCGAATCGTAGTACCCGGAAAACGCCTCATCCAAACCCCAACTGCCACGGACCACGGCCATGATTGGTGTCAAAAAGCAGCATATATGTAACAATTGACAACATGTACTTTCTTAATTGTGGGAAGAAAAAAACATAAAACACTAATATTTTCAAGGTTACCTGTCAAGCTCTTCGGTTTGGAGGAACATATTGGTTTCCCAGTAATGTTTGTACTCATCACCAATATTGTCCATGGCGGACTGGAGAGAGAGAGAGAGAGAGAGAGAGAGAGAGAGAGAGAGAATGTCGAAACTGAAAGCAAAGGTGGAGGGGATCGAGTGAAATTTATAAGTGGAGGGGATTTTATATGACACACGTGGGAAAAGAGGAAGCTTTGATGCTTCTTCCACGAAAAGATCTAAACCGTCTAACGAGTGACTGACGACTGCAAGTCTACATTTGAAAATGTGGTCTACAAGGCCGCGTAAAAAGGCCGGACAACGGTTCTCTTTCCTCTTTTTTTTTTTTTCATTTTCTCTTTTCTTGTTTGTACTCTCAAAATTTAATTTTGTTTTTTTATTTTTGTGGAGAGAGCAAAGAAAAAAAAATATGAAAGAAGGAGAAAGGAGAGAGCAGTTAAAAAAAAAATATGAAAGGAGAGAGAATCTCCAGAAAAAAAAAAGACACCACTCTAAATAAAAAGACTGAGAACTACCTTCCTTTCCATCTTGAGGTTTACGACAAACAAATAATAAACAAAATGTTAAGAGAATGTGCTACGAACACTGGGCGTGTGTTTTGCATTCTCCCAACGGTACTTTCAAATTTGCATTCCATGAGTGCGATCAAGGAGAAGGTACTCCACACACCTATCGCGCTACGGGATTTAGCAAAATTGGGGAAATAGGTAAATAGATGTAATCTTTTCCCAATTTTCAATTAAACATAATAAAATTGTTATCGTTTTTTTTTAACAAATGATATTATTTATACTAAGGGGAATAGAGAAAATTGTTATCGTTTTGGCTTCAAAGAATGGAGAAAGTCTTCCATAAGCAATGAATAAAATTTTCCTTTTATTAAAAGAGTCAATGAATGTATGTGCATACTTCTTTTTCTCCAAGTTTTTCATTTACAATGCTATTTGGACCTACAAATACGGGGATGATTGGAATGAATGATGGCGATGCAAATTTTTGCCGTCTCTTGCTGTGACGAAAATGCATCTGTAAAACAATAAACACCTTTGAACAAAGACAGTGGTGCAGCCAGAATTTTAGCTAAGGAGGAGCCTAAAAATCTCACCCTAAAATGATATCTTGACCTAAGAAAAAATAAAGGTATGTTGTGTCCTAAGCTACGACCACCATTACTTGGGTTTGGTGTGACGTCTTTCTTGTCATAAAGCAAATTTTAAAATAAAATCCAATTGTCTCGCCTACTTTCTCTCTCTCCCTCTTTTGATCACCTGAGTCCTGCAAACTCACAGTGACGCTGGTTAATTGCATGGAAGCCACAACCTCAAATTGAACCTGTTGATGCACAAAATCAGTGAGGACTTTGGTACAACAGAAAGTGTTAAGTTTGTGACCTTCGCTAGATTGCTCCGGTCATTGGTGTGGATAAGTATGTAAATGGATAGAGACAGGGAAGCAAACACAAGATGTACGTGGTTCATCTAGATTGGTTACGTCCACGGAGTAGAGGAGTTCTCATTAATTGTGAAGGGTTTACACTAGTACATAGGTTTAGGCTCTCATTTAGTGAGTACTAGTGAATGATTTAGTACAAATGACATTTGAAAATATTGTGAGAGAATGATCTCTATTTATAGAAGAGAGTTTCTAGTTTCATTCTGACATTGACACGTGTCGTGTTGTGATTGGCTTCTAATGTTGACACGTGTCGCGCTATGATTGGCTTCTGATGTCGACACGTGTCGCGATGTGATTGGCCTCCTGGTTGGAGGGAAACTCTTCTAGGTTCTTGACGGTATAACGTTGACCGGTGTTTCAGTAGTTTCGGGATTGGTCAAGTATGGTACAAACAGTGCTCCCCTAAGTTCCCGAGTGAGGGAAACTCCTCGGTTGGGGACTTGAAAGATCCAAGCCATTGAGTAATCAAAAAACTTCTTAGTATAGAAGTGTGGTATCATTTTCACTTGCCTTATCTGTCTCATACGTAGATGTGACATCTTCTCTGGAAGTACTTTTCCTCCATCCAAGGGTGGTATCTTTAACCGATGAAGATGCACAAGGTTATGTATCAATTTCACTTGAAGCTTACTTGTAGTTTCGGGCTTGGTCAAGTGCGATACAAACCCTATAGTAGGAGTCCCCTAAGTCACTGAGCTAGGAGATTTGCCGAAAGAGGTAACAGACAAGGTAAGCAATTAGACTTCCAAGCAAGCAACCTGGATCGGAGGTTCGACTTCGGCTTTCGGTTGATTGTTCTCCTTCTCCTTGTGTCGTAAACAGCAACAAGGATAAGGAGAAGCAAATGGAGAAGAGATGATATGAGATACTTTTGCTTTTGAAGAAGTAACTTTCCACAGGCTTATTCTTGAACTCGGCTGGAGGGTTTTCTGGTTTCCTCCAGAGTATAAGGCCAACTCAAGAATTTGAGGGTCAAAACAAGTCCATCAAATCTAGAGTACGTTCGACCCTGATGATATGGGATACTTCTGCTGTTGATAAAGTAGTGGATGTATCGGCACGTGTTATGTTATGCTTATCTCCACATGCTTCCTTGTATCCTTCTCACTTGCCCTATCTATTCCTCAAGCAGATGTGGTATCTTTTCTGGAAGCATAAGATGTTAAAGATGAGTACTTGAGAGTAATGTCAGGTAAGTAATTAGGCAAGGGGTTCCAGGCAGTCAGTTCATAACTGGAAGCTTGATTCCAAGTGCTGACTGATTGCTCTCTTTCTCCTTGTCTTGCAGGTAAGAACAAAGCCAAAGGAAAAACAGGGAAAAAGCATGATATGGGATACTCTTGCTTTTAACCCTGATGATATGAGATATTTTTGCTCTGGTGTGGCTTGTTTGCAGAGGTATTATCGGGGGGAAAATAAGCTGAGTATTTCGAGAGACTCTGCTAAGAGTGCCCTCTCAGATGTGAAGAAAAGTTGAGCCTTTTTTTTTTATTTGCAGGTCTGCCTGGTTGTAGGGGATGAAGGTCGACATATATAGGAACTGTCCCAACAGCGAGTGGTAACGCTGTTCCTTTACCCTTCTCGGTCATAGCAATGTAGTGGGAGCTACAAGATTCACGTGTTTTAACTTTGTCAGAGCACTTTGAAAAAGTGGTCTGTGGTATTTGGAAAGCTGATGTTGCGTGTGAAGATTGCAGACAAGCTTTATCCAAGGAAATCTAGCTTTCAAAGTTCGGAGAGCGGTGCCTCTTCGGTTTTCGAACAAGCAATCTTGTTGGGGATCTGGCTCTCGAGATTCGGAGAACGGTGCCTTTTCGATTTTTGAGAAAGCAATCCTAACAATCCTGTTAGGAGTCTGGCTCTTGAGATTCGAAGAGCGGTGCCACTTCGATTTTTAAACAAGTAATCCTGTTGGGAGTCTGGCTCTCGAGATTCGGAGAGATGTGCTTCTTCGATTTTTGAGCAAGCAATCTTGTTGGGAGTGTTTTCTCTAATGTGAGTAAAGGTTGGGCGTTTTTGCCAATCTACCTTGCCACGGAGCATGGAGGTTGACACACATAGGGACTTTCCAGTTATCAAGCAGTGTGCTGTTCCTTTACCCTTGTGGCTAATAGTAGGGTAGCTGGACCTTCAAAATTTATGTGTCTAAACTTTGTTAGAGATCTTTGGAAAGTTATTTGTGGTACCCGAGGAGCTGATGTTGCGTGTGGGGATTGTCGACATATTTTACTCAGGAAAATTTGCTTCTCGAAATCCGGAAAGTGGTGCCTCTTCGATTTTTGAACCAACAGCCCTGTTGCCTTTTCTTTTATAGGGGCACCAATTGTGTGCAAGAAGTACGTTCAGAGAGTTATTGCTTGTAGGAATTTTCCCCTTATTTTTATACTTCAGAGATTTATTGCACCGCATTTCTTCTTCATCATTTCTAAGAATGTCTGGCCCATCCGACCGTCGTTTTGACTTGAACTTTGGTGAAGAGGCAGCCATGCCCTCTTATGACAACATATGGTGCCCATCCTTTTTATCCCCTATTGGTCATCTTATAGTTGGGGACTCTGTGATGAAGAATGATATGACAGATGCGGTGGTGGCAGGGAACATTCTCACTCCCAAAGATAACAGACTACTTTCCAAACGGTCTGATGAGTTGGCTGTTAAGGATTATCTGGCTCTCAGTGTTCAGTGTGCAGGTTCTGTGTTTAATATGGCCCAACGCCTATTTGCTCGAACCCGCCAAGTTGAATCATTGACGGCTGAAGTGATAAGTCTCAAACAGGAGATTAGAGGGCTCAAACATGAGAATAAACAGTTGCACAGGCTCGCACATGACTATGCTAGAAACATGAAGAGGAAACTTGACCAGTTGCAGGAATCTGATGATCAGATTTTACTTGATCATCAGAGGTTTGTGGGTTTGTTCCAAAGGCATTTATTGCCTTCGCCTTCTGGGGCTGTATCGCGTAATGAAGCTCCAAATGATCAACCTTAGGTGTCTCCTCCTTCTGGGGTTCTACCCAGTACTGAGGCTCTAAATGATCACCCTTCGATGTCTACTCTTTCTGGGGCTCTGCCGATTGCTGAAACTTCTCCTGAGCAACCTTTGTGAAGGCTCCCTCTTGTTTGTTTATTTTGATTCATGTATATGTACATATTTGTAACTTATCGGAGATATCAATAAATAAGCTTTGCTTCATTTCAACGTATTGTGTTAAATACACCAAAACCTTCTTCACTAAGTTCTTTGAATTTTTCTTTTGTTGAAGCTTGTATGTTGAAGCTTTGTTAATGAAGCATGTATGTTGAGGTAGTGCTCCCTTAATTTTCTGAGTGAGGAAAACTTCTCGGTTGGAGACTTGAAAAGTCCAAGTCACTAAGTGGTCGTGAGACTTTCGAGTATCAAGGTGCAGTAGCATATGGTAGGAGTCCCCCAAGTCTCCGGTCGAGGGAGTTGACGAATGAGGCATTTCCTTTCTAAGTGGTAGCCCAAAACTCCTCCTTCATATATATATTTGTTTTGAAAGTTGTTAGGCCCAAAGAAAAGGAGGCCTATGCAATTTTGTTTTTGAATTTTTTTTTGAATTTTTTTTTCTTTCGAATTTTCGAATATTTGAATTTTCGAATTTTTGAAAATATATATATATATATATATATATTTTAAGTTTTGTAGGTGAAGCTTTGGTGTTAAAGTTTTGTAGGTGAAGCTTTGAGGTTGAAGCTTTGTTGGGTACCATGAATTGATTTAGCTTCACACTATCTTGATCAAGATAGTGTGAAGCTTTTGTAGGTGAAGCTTTTATGGGTCAAGCTTTTGTGGGTCAAGCTTCTGTGGGTCAAACTTTTGTAGGTGAAGCTTTTGTGGGTGAAGCTTTTGTAGGTAAAGCTTTTGTGGGTCAAGCTATTGTAGGTGAAGCTTTTGTGGTGGGTGAAGCTTTTGTAGGTGAAGCTTTTGTGGTGGGTGAAGCTTTTCTTGGTGAAGCTTTGCAGGTGAAGCTTTGGAGTTGAAGCTTTTGTTGGGTACCATGAATTGATTTTGCTTCACACTATCTTGATCAAGATAGTGTGAAGCTTTTGAGAATTTGTTGTTGTCCTCCATTGATGAAGCTTTGTTGAATTTCCCTTCTTTTTTGTTTGGGAAAACTAGAAGTTAGTTGAATTTCCCAATTTCCTTTTTTTTTTCGGAAACTAGAAATTTGTTGAAGAGTGTGTAAAGTTTTTGAGAATTGTGGTTGCCTTCCATTGATGAAGCTCTTGTTGGCACCAAAAATTGGTTTTCCTTCACACTGTCTTGATTAAGAGTGTGTGAAGCTTTTGAGAATTGTGGTGTTTGCATTGTTACAGAGGGGAAATGTCCGAAGCAGATGCAAGAGGGCTGAATAGCTTGATCTTCATATGCCATGCACTGAAATTGTTAGCTTGCAATAAGACTTTATTGGTGACTATAACTCTTGTTGGACATAAGTGCTCCCCTAGTTGAGTTGTCACGCTTGAGGGTTTTTGATTATTTGTGAATGCTAGGAGTTCACATGTACAAGTTGTACCACTCGTCTTCTGGTAGATGGAATGAATGGTGAGTTGCTTCCATCACTTGGTTGGTGGTACGAAGGTGAGTTCCTTCATCACTTTTCATCACATTTCATCACCTGGTTGGTGGCACAAGGATGAGTTCCTTCTTCACCTGGTTGGTGGCATGAATGAGAGTACGGGTTGTACATTTCATCACTTGGTTGGTGGCATGAAGATGAGTTCTTTCTTCACCTGGTTGGTGGCATGAGTGGTAAGTTGCTAAATGATATTAGAGTATGGGTTGTACATTTCATCACCTGGTTGGTGGCATGAAGATGTGTTCCTTCTTCACATTTCATCACCTGGTTGGTGAGAATAAGGGCAAGGTGTCTAGGCACATTGTAGCAAGTGTCGAATGACACAAAGTATGTTGTATGATTGAATGAATATACTGTGAAGTTGTTCGTTTATTTGTATAGTCTTGTTGACATATACTTAGACTTTGTTTCATGTTGGAAGCATTCATGTTGAAGCTTTGAACCTAAGTGTTTCATTGCTAGGAATGTAAGAGGATTAGGACCGAGTTGTCTAAATCACCTCTTTATTGAATTCATCCAAATAGTCTTTGTTACATAGGATGCCGAACGGCTGAAGCTTAACACTTGTACAATGTGAGTTTACTTGTAATTGTACTTCAAGTGATCAATGTTTCATGGATAGCCAAGGGTCTTGCCATCAGAGCTTCTAAGATTGTAGGAGCCAGGGCGACTAATGCCAACAACTTCAAATGGTCCATCCCAGTTTGGCCTAAGTGTTCCTTCACTTTGGAATCTGTCACAGAGTAATCTTTTCTTCAATACCCAGTCCCCCACTTTGAAAGAACGAGGTTTGACCCTTGAGTCATAGTAGTTGGAGATGCGATGCTTGCAGGTGACATTCCTCAAGTGAGCCTGGTTTTTGTGTTCCTCGACTAAATCTAAGTTGAGGGTAAGTTGTTTGTCATTTTCTCTTTGCACGTAGTTCTGGACTCGGAACGTTGCTTGCTGAAGCTCAACTGGGGCAACTACCTCTGTACCAAAGGCAAGTGAGAATGGGGTTTCTCCTGTTGATGTCCGATACGAGGTGCAGTATGACCAAAGAACTTGGGGTACAAATTCCGGCCAACAACCTTTAGCCTTGTCCAAGCTGGTTTTCAAAGTTTGCTTGATTATTTTGTTGATGGCTTCGACTTGTCCATTAGACTGAAGATGAGCTGGGGAGGCAAAACATAAGTTGATGTTTAACTTAGAGCAGAACATCCTGAACTTATTGTTGTCGAATTGTCGCCCGTTGTCAGTGACTATCGCATTGGGAATGCTGAATCTGCAAATGATGTTCTTCCATACGAAGTCTTTTATTTTTTGCCTCAGTAATGGTTGCCAAAGGTTCTGCTTTGGCCCACTTTATGAAGTAGTCAACTGCAACGATTGCATAGCGAACCTTTCCCTTCCTTGCAGGCATTGGGCTGATCAAATAAAGTCCCCATTGGGCGAAGGGCCAAGGGCTGATCATAGGAGTGAGCGACTCGGGATGGGAGTAAGGAATAGTTATGTAGTGTTGATACTTATCACATGAGCGGGATATTCTGATGGCATCTCTTGGTGGACTGTTGGCCAGTTATATCCTTGGCGAAAAACCTTGTGTGCTAGGGATTGAGATCCAGCTTGACCTCCGTAGACTTCTTCATGTATTTCTCGAATGACAGTTTTCGCCTCTGCGGGCGTAAGGCATCTTAAGTATGGTAGGTTAAAACCTCGCTTGTAGAGTTGGTCATTAATGATCAAGTAACGGGTAGCCTTGTATCAAATGTGCTTAGCTTGGACTTTGTCATTTGGAAGGGTGCCATGAGCAAGGAATCTATAAATCAGGGTAATCCAACCATCCCTTTGTTGTAAGTTGCACACTTCCGCAGCCATGGTGCGTGGTGCTGCCAACAATTCAACCTGAATTTTTCTCCCAATTTTGTCTTCCACCGCTGAGGTGAGGTGAGCCAAAGTATCTGCATGATTGTTTGCCGCTCGAGGAATTTGGGTGATCTGGTAATGGAAGTGTTGGAGCAACAATTATGTTTGTGCCAGATATGCTGCAATGGAGCTATCCTTAGCTCAAAGTTGTTGGTGACCTGGTTAACCACCAATTAGGAGTCATTGAAGATATCAATTCGTTTAACCCCAAGGTGTTTGGCCAAACGTAAGCCTACCAGGAAGGCTTCACATTCGGCCTTATTGTTCGATGCCTTGAATTTGAAACGAAGAGCATACTTCATCGCCACTTTGTCAAGGGTCGTAAGGACTAGTCCTGCTCTATAACCCTGTGGTTGGATGAACCATCAACATATAGACTCCATGCTGAGGCTGTTAGTTCTATTTTTTGAGCTTCCGAAGGTAATGAAACCACTTCTTTAGGCATAGAAACAATGTTAATAGGATATGTGAAGTCGGCGATGAAGTCTGCCACTACTTGGCCCTTCTCAGTTGGCTTTGGTTGGTAGGAGATGTCAAACTCACCCAATGCTATCGCCCATTTGATCATTCACTTGGAAGTGTTAGGACTTTGGAGTATCTGTCGAAGAGGATGATTGGTAAACACGATGATGAAGTGTGCTTGGAAGCAAGGGCAAAGTTTTCAAGCAGACATGACCAATGCTAGAGCCAATTTCTCAATGTTGGAGTATCGTGTCATTGCATCTTGTAAGGCCTTGCTAGCGTAGCAGACAGGCTGTTCGACATTACCATTCTTTCGAATGAGAACAGAACTTATTGCTGAAGCCGATACCGACAGATAGATAATGAGAGTGTCACCAAGCTCAGGTTTGGAGAGCAGATGGGCTTTACTCATGTAGTCTTTGAGGTTTTTGAATGCCTCAGCACATTCATCAGTTCATGTAATGTACTTCTTACTTCCCTTAAGTGCTTTGAAGAAAGGAGCACATCTGTCTGTGGCCTTAAAGATGAACCTAGTTAAGGCTGCCACCTTACCAGTAAGGCTCTGGATGTCTTTTGAAGTTACCAGTTCCTTCATGTCGAGGATTGCTTTGATCTTCTCGGGATTAGCCTCAATGCCTCGTTGGCTTATCATGAAGCCTAACAATTTGCCACAGCCTACGCCGAAGGCACATTTGTTGGGGTTTAACCTCATTCGATACCTTTTCAGAATGGTGAAAGTTTCAGATAGGTTGGTGATGTGTTGGTCAGCATGTTTGCTCTTGACTAGCATATTATCAACGTAAACTTCCATGCTTTTACCAATATGTTTGGCGAACATTGAATTGACCAGTCTTTGATAAGTTGCTCATGCATTCTTTAGGCTGAAAGGCTTGACTTTATAGCGATATAGTTCCCTGTCATTAGTGAAGGCTGTGTGTTCTTGGTCAGGAGGGTTCATGAGGATTTGGTTGTATCCCGAGTAAGCATCCATGAAGCTCAGAAGTTCACACCCTGCCATAGAGTCTATAAGTCTGTATATGAGAAGAAGAGGAAAGTTATCCTTCGGGCATCCTTTGTTTAGGTCGGTGTAATCGACACACATTCTCCACAAGACCTTTTGGAGCAGGAGACTTTCCTTGGTCGGATTCTTCTTAACAAGGATAACATTTGCTACCCACGTTGGATAATTGACTTCGCGGAGAAAGACTATGCCTTTGAGTTTTTCAACTTTTGCCTTCATTGCCTCGTACCGTTTAACGTCATAAGATCTTCGCTTCTATCTCACTGGCTTGGTTTTTGGGTCAATACTTAAGCGATGACAGGTGATATCGGGAGAGATGCCTGGCATGTCCTCGTATGACCAACCAAATGGGTGGTGACAAGGTGGTGCCAATCTTCACCAGCGATCCGAATAATCTTTTGAGATATAGACCTTATCCAACTCTTTAATGGGTTGTGCTTGCTGGGTGAATGAGTCATCTTGAGGTTTATCGGGTTGACTGTTGCCACCCTGAAGATCCTAGTTGGCTTCATCTGGGCTAGTCTTTATGACTTAATTATGTATATAAAGGGTTTCCTTGGGGTAGGTGCTGTTGCTTGACCAAAGTGTTATAACATGATCATGCACTAAGTTGATCTCATCTGATGTAACCATTGCCATAAGGGGTTGGAAATTTCATCAACAACATATGTGTGGATACCATGGCCTTGAGATCATTGATGCCTGTGCGTCCGAAGATGACATTGTATGTTATTGGGCAATCAACCACTAGGAAGTTAGTGGTAATGGTAGCTGTGTAAGGGCCTGTGCCAATGGTGAAAGGTAAGTGTATGCTCCCCAAAGGTTGCACGATATCACCGGATAAGCTTATCAGATGGGAAATTTAGCGATCAAGCAAGGGTTCAGCTACATTAAGTGCCCTGAAAGCTTCAGCAAACATGATATTGACCGAATCCCCCGTGTCTACCAGGATTCATTGTACTTCAAAGTTGGCTATGTGAGCTTCCACGATCAGTGGGTCGTTGTGAGGGTAGATGATACCTCTTTCTTCCTTAGGGTAGAAACATATTGGATCCCAGTTAGGCTTTTGATACTTACTTCCCCTGATGGCTTCCATGTGAAACACTTGGTGGCCAGACCTTAAAGCTCGTTCACTATTTTTCATGGCCCTGTTGGAAGATTTAGATATGGGTGTGCCATCACTTATGGAATATATCACATTCACCTGGCGTTGGTTACGGTTTCCCCTTGGAGAGTGAAGGAGGAATTGATCAAATTTTCCTTCACATGCCAAAGCTTTAATATGATCACGAAGGGTGACACACTTCTCTCCGTCATGGCCGTTATGCTCGTGGTAGCAGCAAAACGTGCCTGTGTTCTTCGTGGGCTTGTAATCCGGGTGCCTTAGCTTTGGCTTCGGTATCAGGTGTGCTATGCTGGGGTAAATAGCCACGCATGTGGTTTTCAAAGGTGTGCATGCGTCATACCTCGGGGTAGGAGTTGTCCTGACACGTGCTTGACCCACTGTGTTGACTGCCTGGGGTCAGGGATTATCATGGCGATACCCTTGGTTATCGCGGTAGTGTCCCTTACTCATTTTACTAAAATGAGACTGGTGAGGATGAAAATCTTTCCTTTTGCCCTGAGATTGATATGTCTGTTGACTTGGCAAAGTATTAAGTATGGCAGGGGGAGGCACCGCTGCCGTTTGGAAGGTTGAGGTCTTCTCATTTGGTTGGATCTGGCTTTCATTCCCTATTTGCTGATAAGGGATGGCTGTGGGGGGTTTCCCTTGATACGTCTTTGCCTCAGCGGAGGCATGGTTGTAAGCCTGTGCCATCACCTCAGAGTAAGTCTTCCAAGTGTTGGCATTAATCATGTACTTGAAGAAACAATCACGTAGGCCTTGAAGGCGGTCTTGTCATCTGCCTCAACGCAGCAAGAATACTGATGGCTGAAATGACTGGCATACTCTCGTTGTGACTCATCCGACTTTTGGCAAATAGTGTACAAATCATCTGCAGAATGCAAGCGATCGGTCTAGAAGATGTGTTGATGGACAAACAGTTTCCTCAGTTCCTTAAATGAGTCTACCATCTCAGGTGGAAGACGGCAATACCAGTTTAAAGCTCTGCCAGAGAGGGTGGAGGGGAAGAGAAGACATTGCTCTTCGTCGGTGTGCATCCGATATGCCATGGTAGACTCAAAGAGGTTAAGGTGTTCAATTGGGTCATCCCTTCCAGTATAGAGTTGTAAACCAAGCTTTTATTTTGTCTTCGCTTGAAGAGGGGTGTCGAGGATCCTCCTTGTGAGAGGGCTAGGCCTGGGTTGGTTCCAGTCAGGTATCTTGGCCTGATGTTTGGCTTTCAACTTGTTTACTTCCTCAAGGAGCTGTAGGACAAGGGGGTCCTGAGTAGAGTCGTGTACCATTGGGATTTTCTTTCGTAAGTCTCCATCGCCTTTTGGAAGTAGGAAAGTTTGAGCAAAGGCGTGTGATTTTTCCTTGGACTCACCGTATTGACTTATAGGCCAAGTCTATCGGAATACCTCATAGTCCCATGTACCTTTATGTTCCTTTGGGACCTGTCGTTCATTCCCTAGATTGGTAGCTGGCCTGGGTCGTGGGAGGGGATCGAGTCTTTCAGAAACCCTTGGGTCATTGATCTTCGAGCATATGCGGAAAGGATTATCTCGACGTTGCTTTAGGAAGTCTCGGCAGTCACGATAAACGGTTTTCAATTTTTCCAACCTTTCTGTAAGGAGGTGTCTTCGTCCACTTCTTCTGCTTCGGGTCGAAGCAGCTGGGTTGAGAGAAGTCTCATGTTGATCAATGTTTTGATGATTAGCTCGCTCCTCATCAGGGATACCCATGTAGAAGGAAGGTGACCCTCCATGTTGGGGGCACCCAGATGATGGTTGATGTCCATTGGGGCAACGAGCTCGTGTGTTTGAGTACGCCTAATTTCATGGAACGTCTCAAAGAGCTTCTCATAGTGCTCCTGGAAGACCTCATTCTTCATTGCTATCTTGTTTTTCTGAGCTTCTAGCTCATCGACTTTAGCTTCAAGAGTAACCCTATTTCCTTCCTTCTTTCGTTGCTTCGCACTAGGTGCAAGAGGGGTGTCATTCTGTATGTTATGGCTTCCTTCGCTCCCTATGTTGGAGAGGGATGCCTGGTAAAAAGAGAGTGTACGAATGGTGGAAACCAGCTTGACAAAGCTGAAGAGAGTGAGAATAAGTGTCGTTCCCACAGACGGCGCACAATATTGATGCACAAAATCAATGAGGACTTAGGTACAACAGAAAGTGTTAAGTTTGTGACCTTCACTAGATTGCTCCGGTCATTGGTGTGGATAAGTATGTAAATGGATAGAGACAGGGAAGTGAACACAAGATGTACGTGGTTCATCCAGATTGGTTACGTCCACGTAGTAGAGGAGTTCTCATTAATTGTGAAGGGTTTACACAAGTACATAGGTTCAAGCTCTCGTTTAGTGAGTACTAGTGAATGATTTAGTACAAATGACATTTGGAAATATTGTGAAAGAATGATCTCTATTTATAGAAGAGAGTTTCTAGTTTCATTCTGACATTGACACGTGTCGTGTTGTGATTGGCTTCTGATGTTGACATGTGTCGCGCTATGATTGGCTTCTGATGTCGACACGTGTCGTGCTGTGATTAGCCTCTTAGTTAGAGGGAAACTCTTCTGGGTCCTTGACGGTATAACATTGATCGGTGCTCAGTAGTTTCGAGATTGGTCAAGTATGGTACAAACAGAACCGAATGAAAAAAATAAGGAAAATATTCTAGTTGGGGCCCTAATCCCGTGAAAAGTCTTCAGAAATAAAAGGAATAACTCTAGTTTTTTGCATGAAAAAAAAAATTCAAGGTAGGCCCGAGACCATTTTGGTCCTTTGATGGCTCCGCTCATGAACAAAGACTTAAGCCTCATGCGCCCACAAGGTGGCTGCGGAGGGGGTTACGCCAATGGATCTCCGATGCCTAAGTTAGTTTCTCTGAAAAGAGTATGTGTTTAGGGCTTTTAGGGGTAGCAAAAACTTACCGAAATTTGGTAAAGATGGACCTATTGGCCATGGTTTATAGAGAGAATATTCTCAGGATATTAAATAGGAAATAATATTTTGAGATAATGGTGTAAATATCCCCAATAGATTGAAATATGGATTACTTACTTGAAGGATTTGGGTAATTATCCTTATCTTTAATGATTTGACTTTTCCTTGTCATGGGCAGGTGAGCTGTGGATAGTCGTATTCAACCACATGGACCTTTAGGAAGTATCTGAAAAGCGTGCCCATTAATGAGGGCAATCTTATCTTTCTTGAGCAAAAGTCCAAGTGTCGCCTCTAGGATTTTTGGGATTTTTTTAGGCTCCACAAATGCCCTCACACCTGCTGGGCTACACGTAGAAAAAGGGAAGTAGGTGTAGAAGTCCCAAACCGCCTAGTTATGTAAAGAGTTGTTTCCCAATTTGATGTAGATCTCCTTATTTGACTTGGAGATAGACTCTTCTAGGAAAAGGAAACCAATTGCCCTCAATACCTATATAAATTTGTCGTAAGCAAGGGATTAAATAAATTTGGAGAACAATTTTTATCCCTACAAGGAAGAGAGAAGCCATAGGAAATTTGTTTCCCCTTCCCCTAGCTTTCTTCTTCTTTTGCCTTTGCAAAGAGTCGTTTCTTGTTGTTGTTCTTCTTGTCTGTGCCATACCAAGGTAAGAAAAAAAAAATAAATTTCATTCTTCTTAATTTTCTAGAGCCTCAAGGCTTGAAAATTTGGCTTGGCGAGGGTCGATGAGGTGTGAGAAAAGTGGCAGGGATGCCACGGTGCTCCAGGGAGCAGCTCAGGCAGTTGGCAGCGCGGCACGATGACTGGTTGGCATAGGTTATGAGCTCGGCTAGGCTTGGGCAAAGGTGGCAGACTCACTGGGTGAAGAGCAACAAAGAGGCCAACTCAGGTTGGGCCTCCACGGCTGCTAGGTACCTGCTCGTGCAGGCGAAGAAAGAAGGAGGTACTGGTCTTCTGCTGGCGAGTTGGGCCGAGAGGCGTTGGGCCTCGCTGGGCATACACGAGAGTGAAGAGAGGTGAGAAGAGGGCTGGGCCTTCTGTGACCTGGCTGAGATGGTGAATTAGGCCGTGGGGCCTGGCTCGAATGTGCTGGGCTCTATTGTCCTCTATGCATATATGCATATATATATTTATATTTTTTCTTCTTCTTCTTCTTCTTGCGATTTGCCTTTTGAATATTTTTTTTCTTCGTATTTTTTGTAGAAATTTTGAGATGTCTTCCACCAATCACAAAATTGATAAATAGCCTCCATCTTTGTATTGCCAATGTGGTTTCTTCGGTAAGGTAGATTACTTCAAAGTTGCTCAGTCCTCTTCGTCAAGAAAAAGACGGACTGCCTCTGCAAGAAGAAGTTAAGTGGACAAAGGATGATGCATTTGCTCATCTGATTGTTGTCGTGGAGCCTGCTGCCAATGAGGGTGGACCAAAAAAGGTCTTCCTCACTTGCTAGTGAGTCGTTGGCTAAAAAGAAACCAAAGACTTCTTTGTCTTCTCGTGGGGGCTCGTTTACTA
This sequence comes from Malus domestica, assembly GCF_042453785.1. Taxonomy (NCBI): domain Eukaryota; kingdom Viridiplantae; phylum Streptophyta; class Magnoliopsida; order Rosales; family Rosaceae; genus Malus; species Malus domestica. Next base: position 24,325,296 of record NC_091673.1, read on the forward strand.
CTAAAAAGCTTGTTATTGATCTGACTTTTTCCAAGGGGAAGAAAAGACTGTTGAGTTTGAGCCTATAAAGTCTGCTGCTCTGAATGTGGCCACGACCATTGCTGAGAAGATTGCCCAGTGTAAGGGTTCAATTGTGCCTTCAGTGTTTAGGTTTATATCGAAACCCGCATCTAGAGCTAAATCCAGTTCGGCTTCTGAGAGGTTCACCGTTATGAGGAATAGGAAGGTGGATTCTGTTGCTAAAATGGTGCCATGGAGTTTTTTCCTATTGTTGCGACTGATTCGTTTGCTGAGAAGGAGAAGTCTACTCACATGGTTAATTGTGAAAAGTCCATCGGGTTTGTTTATGAGGAATTTCCCAAGATTTATGTGTTGTTGAAGGCTCACCTTCTTGAGAACGTCGATGCATGTGCCAAGTTTGTTGATAATGTCAAGAAGGTAATCCGCTAGGACTCTTTTGCAAAGCGTCCTACCTACTCGAGAAAGTCCTTCATGCTTGCAACTATGCAGAAGACTTTAATCTTGGCTATTGAGTCTATGCGCATTGATCATGATGCTTCTATGGATGCTAAGGAGGTCGAAGTGGTGCTAACGACTCAGCTTCACGTAGCTTCTAAAAAATTTGAGAAACTCAAATATGAGCTAGCCATTTTGAAGGGGTCAGATGTTTCTTCCACCACTTTTGTGCGGTTGCAGTGAAGGAAGTCAATCGCTTTGCACTGGTGGTCCAGGACATTGAGCATGCCAATTCAAAGCTATGGTCTGCTTGTTTTGCCAATGATGATGAGCTTATATTTATGCATGATGAAGTTTCTTATCTCAAGGATGTTGCCAGTAAGCTTGAGCCCAAGAAAGTGAATCTGCAAGGTGCGATGTCTGCTAGTGAGAGCCTGAAGAATGAACTGGATAAGCTGCAAGTGCTCACACTAGGCTTGCTGAGGAGAATGCATGGCTGAAGAATGAGAGGTGTTGATGCACAAAATCAGTGAGGACTTTGGTACAACAGAAAGTGTCAAGTTTGTGACCTTCGCTAGATTGATCCGGTCACTAGTATGGATAAGTATGCAAATGGATAGAGACAGGGAAGCAAACACAAGATGTACGTGGTTCACCCAGATTGGCTACGTACATAGAGTAGATGAGTTTTCATTAATTGTGAAGGGTTTACACAAGTCGCCAAGCTAGGAGATCTGCCGAAAGATGTGACAGACAAGGTAAGCAATTAGAGCTCCAAGCAATCAATCCCAGATCAGAAGTTTGATTTCGAATTCCGGCTAATTGTTCTTATTCTCCTTATCTTGCAGGTAGCATAAAGGATAAAAAGAAGAAAAGGGAGAAGAGATGATATGAGATACTTTGCTTTTGAAGAAGTAACTTTCCACATGCTTATTCTTGAACTGGGCTGAAGGGTTTTCTAGTTTCTTCCAGAGTATAAGGCCGACTCAAGAATTTGAGGGTCAAAACAAGTCCATCAAATATAGGGTACGTTCGACCCTGATGATATGGGATACTTTTGTTGTTGATAAAGTAGTGGATGTATCGGCACATGTTCTGTTAAGCTTGTCTCCACATGATTCCTTGTATCCTTCTTACTTGCCCTATCTGTTCCTCAGGCAGATGTGGTATATTATCTTGAAGCATAAGATGTTGAAGATGAGTACTCGAGAGCAATCCCAGGTAAGTAATCAGGCAAGGGGTTCTAGGTAGTCAGTTTCTGAATGGAAGTTTGATTCCAAGTGCTGATCGATTGCTTTCTTTCTCCTTGTCTTGCAGGTAAGAATAAGGCCAAAGGAAAAGACAGGGAAAAAGCATGATATGAGATACTCTTGCTTTTAACCTTGATGATATGAGATACTCTTGCTCTAGGGGAAAACAAGCTGAGTATTTCGAGAGACTCTGCTCAGAGTGCCCTCTCGGATGTGAAGAAAGGTTGAGCATTTTTTTTTATTTGCAGATCTACCTGGCTGTGGAGGATAAAGGTCGACATATATAGGAATTGTCCTAAAAGCGAGTGGTAACGCTATTCCTTTACCCTTCTCGGTCATAACAATGTAGTGGGAGCTGCAAGATTCACGTGTTTTAACTTTGTCAGAGCACTTTGAAAAAGTGGTCTGTGGTATCTGAAAAGCTGATTTTGTGTGTGAAGATTACAGATAAGCTTTATCCATGGAAATCTGGCTCTTAAAGTTCAGAGAGCGATGCCTCTTTGATTTTCGAACAAGCAATCCTGTCGGGGACCTAGCTCTCGAGATTCGGAGAATGGTGCCTCTTCGATTTTTGAGAAAGCAAACCTGTTGGGAGTCTGGCTTTCAAGATTCGGAGAGCGGTGCCTCTTCGATTTTTGAGAAAGCAATCCCGTTGGGATTCTGGCTCTCGAGATTCGGAGAGTGATGCGCCTTCGATTTTTGAGAAAGCAATCCTGTTGTGAGTCTGGTTCTCAAGAGTCGAATAGCGGTGCCTCTTCGATTTTTGAGAAAGCAAACCTGGTGGGAGTTTGGCTCTCGAGATTTGGGGAGCGGTACGTCTTCGATTTTTGAGCAAGTAATCATGTTGGGAGTGTTTTCTTGATGTGAGTAAAGGTTGGGCATTTTTGCCAGTCTACCTTGCCACGGAGCACGAAGATTGACACACACAGGGACTTTCCAGTTATCAAGCAGTGGTGCTATTTCTTTACACTTGTGGGTAATGGTAAGGTAGCTGGACCTTCAAAATTTATGTGTCTAAACTTTGTCAGAGATTTTTGGCAAAGTTATCTGTGGTACCCGAGGAGCTGATGTTGCATGTGGGGATTGTCGACATATTTTACTAGGAAAATCTACTTCTTGAAATCCGGAGAGTGGTGCCTCTTCGATTTTTGAACCAACGGCCCTATTGCCCTTTCTTTTATAGGGGCACCAATTGTGTGCAAGAAGTACGTTAGAGAGTTATTACTTGCACGAATTTTCCCCTTATTTTTGTACTTCAGAGATTTATTGCACCTCATTTCTCCTTCATCATTTCTGAGAATGTCTGGCCCATTGGACCGTCGTTTTGACTTTAACTTTGGTGAAAAGGCAGTCATGCCTTCTCAAGACAACATATGGCGCCCATCCTTCTTATCCCCTACTGGTCCTTTTACTGTTGGGGACTTTGTGATAAAGAATGTTATGACCGCTGCGATGGTGGCCAGGAACCTTCTCACTCCTAAAGATAACAGGCTCTTAGTGTTCAATGTGCAGGTTCTGTGTCTAATATGCCCCAATGCCTATTTGCTTGAACCCACCAAGTTGAATCATTGGTGGCTAAAGTGATAAGTCTCAAACAGGAGATCAGAAGGTTTAAGCATGAGAATAAACAGTTGCACAGGTTCGCACATGACTATGCTACAAACATGAAGAGGAAGCTCGACCAGCAGCAGGAATCTGATGGTCAGATTTTACTTGATCATCAGAGGTTTGTGGGTTTGTTCCAATGGAATTTATTACCTTCGTCTTCTGGGGTTGTACCGCGTAATGAAGCTCCAAATGATCAACCTTCGGTGCCTCCTCCTTCTGAGGTTCTGCCTAGTACTGAGGCTCTGAATAATCACCCTCCGGTGCCTCCTCTTTCTGGGGCTCTGCAGACTGTTGAGACTTCACCTGAGCCACTTTTGTGAAAGCTCCCTCTTGTTTGTTAATTTTGATTCATGTATATGTACATATTTGTAACTTAGCGAAGATATCAATAAACAAGCTTTGCTTCATTTCAACGTATTGTGTTAAATACATCAAGGCCTTCTTCACTAAGTTTTTCGAGTTTTTTCTTTTGTTGAAGCTTTGTGAGTGAAGCATGTATGTTGAGGTAGTGCTCCCTTAATTTCCCGAGTGAGGAAAACTTCTCGGTTGGAGACTTGAAAAATCCAAGTTACTGAGTGGTCGTGAGACTTCCGAGTAACAAGGTGCAGTAGCATATGGTGGGAGTCCCCCAAGTCTCCGGTCGATGGAGTTGACAAATGAGGCATTTCCTTTCTAAGTGGTAGCCCAAAACTCCTCCTTCATATATATTTGTTATGAAAGTTGTTAGGCCCAAAGAAGAGGAGGCCTAGGCAAATTTTTTTTTTTGTTTTTCGAATTTCCGAATATATATATATTTAAGCTTTTGAAAATTTGTAGTTGTCTTCCATTGTTGAAGCTTTTGTTGGTGAAGCTTTTGTGGTGAAGCTTTGTTGGGTATCATGAATTGATTTTGCTTCACACTATCTTGATCAAGATAGTGTGAAGCTTTTGAGAATTTGTAGTTGTCCTCTATCGATGAACTTTGTTAAATTTCCCTTTTTTTTTTTTTTTTTTTTGGGGAAACTAGAAATTTGAAAATGTGGGAGAGACAACATATACAAATTTTGCTTCCACACTGTTGAGCAAGAGATGGTGATGCAAGCCACACCTTGTAGTAGTCGAAGGTTTGGACGAACCACATAAATTGAATTTGCTTCGAACAGTCTTGATCAAGAGTGTGTGAAGCTTTCTACGGGTTGTAGTTGCCCTTCATTGATGAAGATTTTCTTAGCACCATAAATTGGTTTTGCTTCACACTGTCTTGATCAAGAATGTGTGACGCTTTTGAGAATTGTGGTTGTCCTCCTTTGATGAAGCTCTTGTTGGCACCATAAATTGGTTTTGCTTCACACTATCTTGATCAAGAGTGTGTGAAGCTTTTAAGAATTGTGGTTGCCCTCCATTGATGAAGCTCTTGTTGGCACTATAAATTGGTTTTGCTTCACACTGTCTTGATCAAGAGTGTGTGAAGCTTTTGAGAATTGTGGTTGCCTTCCATTGATGAAGCTCTTGTTGGCACCATAAATTGGTTTTGCTTCATACTGTCTTGATCAAGAGTGTGTGAAGCTTTTAATAATTGTGGTTGCCCTCCATTGATAAAGCTCTTGTTGGCACCATAAATTGGTTTTGCTTCACACTGTCTTGATCAAGAGTGTGTGAAGCTTTTGAGAATTGTGGTTGCCCTCCATTGATGAAGCTTTTTTTGGCACCATAAATTGGTTTTGCTTCACACTGTTTTGATCAAAAGTGTGTGAAGCTTTTGAGAATTGTGGTTGCCCTCCATTGATGAAGCTTTTGTTGGCATCATAAATTGGTTTTGCTTCACACTGTCTTGATCAAGAGTGTGTAAAGCTTTTGAGAATTGTGGTTGAACTCCTTTGATGAAGCTCTTGTTGGCACCATAAATTGGTTTTGCTTCACACTGTCTTGATCAAGAGTGTGTGAAGCTTTCTACGAGTTGTAGTGTTTGCATTTTTACAGAGAGGAAGTGTTTGAAGCAGATGCAAGATGGTTGAATAGCTTGATCATAGTATGCCATGCACTGAAGTTGTTGTGGGCTTGCAATAAGACTTTGTTGGTGACTATAACTCTTGTTGGGCATAAGTGCTCCCCTAGTTGAGTTGTCAAGCATGAGGGTTTTTGATTATTTGTGAATGCTAGGAGTTCACATGTACAAGTTGTACCACTCGTCTTCTGGTAGGTGGAATGAATGGTGAGTTGCTTTCATCACTTGGTTGGTGGTTCGAAGATGAGTTCCTTAATCACCTATCATCACATTTGATCACCTGGTTGGTGGCACGAGGATGAGTTCCTTCTTCACCTGGTTAGTGGCATGAATGGCAAGTTGCTAAATGATATTAGAGTACGGGTTGTACATTTCATCACCTGGTTGGTGGCATGAATGGCAAGTTGCCAAATGATATTAGAGTACGGGTTATACATTTCATCACCTAGTTGGTGGCATGAAGGAGAGTTCCTTTTTCACCTGGTTGGTGGCATGAGTGGCAAGTTGCCAAATGATATTAGAGTATGGGTTGTACATTTCATCACCTGGTTGGTGGCATGAAAGAGAGTACGGGTTGTACATTTTATCACCTAGTTGGTGGTATGAAGATGAGTTTGTTCTTCACATTTCATCACTTGGTTGGTGAGAATAAGGGTAAGGTGTTGAGGCACATTGTAGCAAGTGTCGAATGACACAAAGTATGTTGAACCCTTTCGAAGCACAGTTGGCTTATGTATGAATGTGTTGGAATATATGATTGAACAAATATACTGTGAAGTTGTTCGTTTATTTGTATAGTCTTTGACATATACTTAGACTTTGTTTCATGTTGAAGCTTTGAACCCGAGTGTTTCATTGCTAGAATGTAAAATGATTAGGACCGAGTTGTCTAAATCACCTCTTTATTGAATTCATGCCAAATAGTCTTCGTTACATAAGATGCCGAATGGCTGAAGCTTAACACTTGTACAATGTGAGTTTACTTGTAATTGTACTTCAAGTGATCAACGTTCCATGGATAGCCAAGGGTCTTGCCATCAGAGCTTCTAAGCTTGTAGGAGCCAGGGCCATTGATGCCAACAACTTCAAACGGTCCTTCCCAGTTTAGACTAAGTGGTCCATCACTCGGGACTCTGTCGTAGAGTAATCTTTTCTTCAATACCCAGTCCCCCATTATGAAAGAACGAGGTTTAACCCTTGAGTCATAGTAGTTGGAGATGCGCTGCTTGTAGGCGACATTCCTCAAGTGAGCATGGTTTCTATGTTCCTCGACTGGATCTAACTTGAGGGTAAGTGGTTTGTCATTTTCTCTTTACACGTAGTTTTGGACTCGGAACATTGCTTGCTCAAGCTTAACTGGGACAACTGCCTCTGTACCAAAGGTAAGTGAGTATAGGGTTTCTCCTGTTGATGTCCGATACGAAATGCGGTATGCCCAAAGAACTTGGGGTACAAATTCTGGCCAACAACTTTTAGCCTTGTCCAAGCTGGTTTTCAAAGTTCGCTTGGTTATTTTGTTGATAGCTTCGACTTGTCCATTAGACTGGGGATGAGCTGGGAAGGCAAAACATAAGTTGATGTTGAACTTCGAGTAGAACATCCTGAACTTATTATTGTCGAACTGTGCCGCATTATTAGTAACTATCGCATTGGGAATGCTGAATCTACAAAGGATAGTCATCCATACAAAGTCTTCTATTTTTGCCTCAGTAATGGTTGCCAATGGTTCTACTTCAGCTCACTTTGTGAAGTAGTCAACAACAACTATTGCATAGCGGACCTTACCCTTCCCTTCAGGCATTGGGCTGATCAAATCAACTCCCCATTAGGCGAAGGGCCAAGGGCTGATCATAGGAGTGAGCGGCTCAGGAGGGGAGTGAGGAATAGTTGCATAGCGTTGATATTTATCACATGAGCGAGATATTCTGATGGCATCATGGTGGAGTGTTGGCCAGTAATATCCTTGGTGAAAAGCTTTGTGTGCTAGGGATTGAGATCTAGCATGATCTTTACAGACTCCTTCATGTATTTCCTGAAGGACAATTTTCGCCTCTGCGGGCATAAGGCATGGTAGGTTAAAACCCCGCTTGTAGAGTTGGTCATTAATGATCAAGTAACGGGTAGCCTTGTATTGAATCTGCTTAGCTTGGACTTTGTCATTTGGAAGGATGCCATGAGCAAGGAATCTTTAAATCGAGGTAATCCAACTATCCCCCTATTGTAAGTTGCACACTTCCGCAGCCATGGTGCTTGGTGTTGCCAACAATTCGACCTGAATTTTTCTCCCAATCTTGTCTTCCATTGCTGAGGCGAGGTGAGCCAAAGCATCTGCCTGACTGTTTGCCGCTCGAGGAATTTGGGTGATCTGGTAGTGGAAGTGCTTGAGCTATAATTGTGTTTGTGCCAGATATGCTGCCATGGAGCTATCCTTAGCGTCAAAGTTGTTGGTGACCTGGTTAACCACCAATTGGGAGTCACTGAAGATATCAATTTGTTTAACCCCTAGGTGTTTGGCCAAACGAAAGCCTGCTAGGAGGGCTTCATATTCGGCCTCATTATTCGATGCCTTGAATTTGAAACGAAGAGCATACTCTATCGCCACTTTGTCAGGGGTTGTAAGGACTAGTCCTGCTCCACAACCCTGTTGGTTGGACGAACCATCAACATATAGACTTCATGGTAAGGTTGTTGGTTCCATTTTCTAAGCTTCCGAGGGTAATGAAACTACTTCTTTAAGTGTAGAAACAATGTCAACACGATATGTGAAGTCGGCAATGAAGTCTACCACTGCTTGGCCCTTCTTAGTTGGCTTTGGTTGGTAGGAGATGTTAAACTCACCCAATGCTATCGCCTATTTTATCATTCGCCCCAAAGTGTCAGGAGTCTGGAGTATCTGTCGAAGAGGATGATTGGTAAGCACGATGATGGAGTGCGCTTGGAAGTAAGGGCGAAGTTTTCAAGCAAACATGACCAATGCTAAAGCCAATTTCTCAATGTTGGAGTATCGTGTCTCTACATCTTGTAAGGCCTTACTAGCGTAGTAGACAGGCCGTTCGACATTACTAACCTTTCGAATGAGGACGGAACTTACAGCTGAAGCTGATACCGATAGATAGATAATGAGAGTGTCACCAACTTTAGGTGTAGAGAGCAGATGGGCTTTATTCATGTAGTCCTTGAGGTTCTTGAATGCCTCGGCACATTCATCAAACCATGTAATGTACTTCTTAGTCCCCTTAAGTGCTTTGAAGAAAGGAGCACATATATCTGTGGCCTTAGAGATGAACCTAGTTAAGGCTGCCACCTTGCCAGTAAGGTTCTGGATGTCTTTTGAAGTTACCGGTTCCTTCATGTCGAGGATTGCTTTAATCTTCTCTAGATTAGCCTCAATGCCTCGTTGGCTTATCATGAAGCGTAAGAATTTTTTAGAACCTACGCCAAAGGAACATTTGTTGGGGTTCAACCTCATTCGATGCCTCTTCAGAATGGTGAAAGTTTCAGATAGGTTGGTGATGTGTTGGTCAGCATGTTTGCACTTGACTAGCATATCATCAACGTAAACTTCCATGTTTTTCCCAATCTGTTTAGCAAACATTGAATTGACTAGTCTCTGATAAGTCGCTCCTGCATTCTTTAGGCCGAAGGGCATGACTTTATAGCAATATAGTCCCCTATCAGTAGTGAAGGCTGTGTGTTCTTGGTCCGAAGGGTTCATGAGGATTTAGTTGTATCCTAAGTAAGCATCCATAAGGCTCAGAAGTTCACACCTTGCCGTAGTGTCTATAAGTCTGTCTATAAGAGGAAGAGGAAAGCTATCATTCGGGCATCCTTTGTTTAGGCCGGTGTAATCGACACACATTCTCCACAAGACCTTTTGGAGCAAGAGACTTTTCTTGGTTAGATTCTTCTTAACAAGGACAACATTTGCTACCCACGTTGGATAATTGACTTCGCGGACGAAGCCTATGCCTTTGAGTTTTTCAACTTCTGTCTTCATTGCCTCGTAACGTTCACCGTCATAAGATCTTTGCTTCTGTCTCACTGGCTTGGTCTTGGGGTCAATACTTAAGCGATGACATATGATATCGGGCGAGATGCCTGACATGTCCTCATATGGCCAGGCGAAGACCTCAGTGTTCTTTTGCAAAAAAGAGATCAATGGCAACTGAATAGGTGGTGACAAGGTGGTGTTAGTCTTCACCATGTGATCTGGATAATCTTTTGAGATAAAAACCTTCTCCAACACTTCAGTGGGTTGTGCTTGCTAGGTGAAAGAGTCACCTTGAAGATTGTCGGGTTGACTGTTTCCATCATGAAGATCCAAGTTGGCTTCGTCCGGGCTAGTCTTTATGACTTGGTCATGTATAGAAAAGGTTTCCTTAGGCACATGCAGGTGCTGTTGCTTGACTGAAGTGTTGTAACATGACCGTGCACTAAGTTGATCTCATCTGATGTAACCATTGCCATAGGGGGTTGGAAATTTCAGCAATAACACATGTGTGGATACCATGGCCTTGAGATCATTGATGTCTGTGCGTCCAAAGATGACATTGTATGCCGTTGGGCAATCAATCACCAGGAAGTTAGTGGTAATGGTAGCTGTGTAAAGGCATGTACCAATGGTGAAAGGTAAGTGTATACTCCTTAAGGGTTGCACGATATCACCGGAGAAGCTTATCAGATGAGAAATCGAGCGATTGAGCAAGTGTTCAGCTATATTAAGTGCCTTGAAAGCTCCAGCAAACATGATATTGACTGAAGCCTCCTTGTCTACCAGGATTCATCGTACTTCAAAGTTGGCTATGTGAGCCTCCACGATCAGTGGGTTGTTGTGAGGGTAGATGATACCTCTTTCTTCCTCAGGGTAGAAACATATTGGATCCCCGTTAGGCTTTTGATACTTGCCTCCCCTGATGTCTTCCACGTGAAACACTTGGTGGCGAGGCTTTAAAGCTCGTTTGCTGTTTTTCATGGCCCTATTGGAAGATTCAGATATGGGTGTGCCGCCGTTTATGGAATATATCACATTCACTTGGCATTGGTTACGGTTATCCCTTGAAGGGTGAAGAAGGAATCGATCAATTTTTCCTTAACGCGCCAAAGCTTCAATATGATCACGAGGGGTGATACACTTCTCGCAGTCATGGCCGTTATGCTCGTGGTAGCAGCAAAATGTACCCGTGTTCTTTGTGGGCTTGTAAATCGACTACCTCAGCATTGGCTTCAGTATCAGGTGTGCTGTACTGGGGTAAATGGCCACGCATGTGGCATTCAAAGGTGTGTATGTCTCATACCTCTGGGTAGGGCATGTCCTGACATGTGCTTGGCCCACTGTGTTGATTGCCTGGGGGCGGGCATTATTGTGGCGATACTCTTGGTTATCGCGATAGTGTCCCTTACTCCTTTTACTAAAATGAGACTGGTTAGGATGGAAATGTTTCCTTTTGCCCTGAGGTTAATATGTCTGTTAACTTGGCGAAGTATTAAGTAAGGCAGAGGGAGGCACCGCTGCCGTTTGGAAGGTCGAGGTTTTCTTATTTGGTTGAATATGGCTTCCACTCCCTACTTATTGATAAAGGGTGGCTGTGAGGGGTTTCCCTTGATATGTCCTTGCCTCGGCGGAGGCATGGTTGTAAGCTTGTGCCATCACCTCAGAGTAAGTCTTCCAAGTGTTGGCATTGATCATGTACTTGAAGAAACAATCACGTAGGCCTGCTATGAAGGCTTTGAGGGCAGTATTGTCGTCTGCCTTGGCATAACAGGAATACTCATAGCTGAAGCGGCCATCATACATACGTAATGACTCGTCTGGCTTTTGGCGAATAGTGTACAAGTCATCCGTAGAGTGCATGCGATCGGTCTGGAAAATGTGTTGAGAAACAAATTGTTTCCTCAATTCCTCAAATGAGTCTACTATCTCAGGTGGAAGACGACAATACCAATTTAGAGCTCCGCTAGAGAGGGTGAAGGGGAAGAGAAGACATCGATCTTCGTCGGTGTGCATCCGGTATGCCATGGTGGATTCAAAGAGGTTAAGGTGTTCAATCGGGTCCTCATTTCTAGTATAGAGTTGCAAGCCAAGCTTCTGCTTTGTCTTTACTTGGAGAGGGTGTCGAGGATCCTCATTGTAAGAGGGCCAGGGCTAGGTTGGTTCCAATCAGGTATCTCAGCTTGTCGTTTGGCCTTTAACTTGTTTACTTCCTTAAGGAGCTGTAAGACAAAAAGGTCCTGAGTGGAGTCATGTACCACTGGAGCTTTCTTTCGTAAATCTCAATCTACTCTTGGAAGTAGGAAGGTTTGATCAATAGCATGTGATTTTTCCCTGGACTCGCCGTACTGACTTCCAAGGTATCTTTGTCGGAACATCTTTGAGTCCCCTATACCTTCGTGTTCTTCTAGGACTTGTTTCCTCTTCCCCAAATTGGTAGCTGGCCTGGGATATAAAAGGGGACCGAGTCTTTTAGAGACCCTTGGGTCATTGATCTTCGAGCTTACATGAATGGGATTGTCTCGATATTGCTTTAGGAAGTCTCGACAGTCGTGAAAGACAACTTTCGATCTTTCCATTCCTTCTGTAAGGAGGTGCATTCCTCCACTCTTCTTGCTTCGAGTTGAAGCAGCTGGGTTGAGATAAGTCTCATGTTGATCACCATTTCGATGAGTAGCTTGCCCCTCAACAGGAATACCCATGTCGAGGGCAAATGACCCTCCGTGTTAGGGGGCACCCAGTTGATGGTTGACTTCCACAAGGGTGATGAGCTTGTGTGTTTTAGTATATTTAGCCTTGTGGAGCATGTCGAAGACCTTCTCATACTGCTCTTGGAGGATCTCATTCTTCATCGCTATCTTGTTGTTTTGAGCTTCCAGCTCATCGACTTTAGCCTGAAGAGCAAACTTTTTTTGTTCATTCCTTAATTGCTTCGCACCAGGTGTAAGAGGGGTGTCATTCTTTGTGTTGTGGCTTCCTTCGCTCCCCATGTTGGAAAGGGATGCCTGGTCAAAAGAGAGTGTACGAATGGTGGAAACCAGCTTAATAAAACTGAAGAGAGTGGGAATAAGTATCGTTCCCATGGCGCCAAATGTTGATGTACAAAATCAGTGAGGACTTTGGTACAACAGAAAGTTTCAAGTTTGTGGCCTTGGCTAGATTGCTCCGGTCACTAGTGTGGATAAGTATGCAAATGGATAGAGACAGGGAAGCAAACAAAGATGTACGTGGTTCACCCAGATTGGCTACGTCCATGGAGTAGAGGAGTTCTCATTAATTGTGAAGGGTTCATACAAGTACATAGGTTCATGCTCTCCTTTAGTAAGTGCTAGTCAATGATTGAGTACAAATGACATTAGGAAATATTGTGGGAGAATGATCTCCTTTTATAAAAGAGTTTCTAGCTTTGTTTTGACATTGACACGTGTCGTGTTGTGATTGGCTTCTGATGTTGACACGTGTCGTGCTGTGATTGGCTTATGATGTCAACACGTGTCACACTATGATTGGCCTCATGGTTAGAGGGAAACTCTTCTAGGTCCTTGACACTATAACGTTGACCGGTGCTCAATAGTTTTGGGATCAGTCAAGTATGGTATAAACAAGAGGCTTAGTCACGATGTGGCGCTTACTTCTTGTCAGGCCGATTTCTACAAGCTTGGCTATGTAGACCATCTCTAGGTAAGCCATTAGATTTTGAGTTTTCTGAGAATGACTGCGAGCCTTACTTCATTTCTCCAGTTGATATGCTTGACTTCTCATTTGAGGCTTCCTTTGATGGAGCAGCTGAGGGCAGATTATCTAGACAAGGGTGGTTGATTATGAACTGATAGAAGCTTTGGCTGCTGAGAGCGGTGTGGTTGTTGAAGGTGTGGCAGTCGAGGAACTAGTGGTTGCGCATGCTGCCAATGAGTAGTCTTTTTGTTAAGACCTGGGAATTTTCTTTTTTTCCTTCTTGTTCTGCTTTGTTTGAACTTTGTTGGCCTTCGAGCTAATTTATCAATTTGCTAGAAATTAAAAAACTACATTCTTTGCTTTGCTTCATCCTCCATGTCTTTTGCAAAACTTTATCTCATGACGGGTGGCTGGGCGAATTGCTTCGGCGAAGCAGTCTATCCCATGTTGTCACTTTAGATTTTAGTTTTACCTTCGGGGCTTCGGGAGCCTTGCCTGCTCACAGTGACTTGTAAAAATTTTCTGTAGGATAGGCAGCTGGGTAAGCTACTTCAATGAAGTGATATACGAAATGATATAAGAAATTTAGGCTGCAGTCTTGGCTTTGACGTTTAAAGAGTTATACCTGCACGAAGTGATATACGAAATTTCTAACTTATAGAGTTAACGGTTGGATACGTGGCTTTCGTAGAAAGCAAACAAGTCCGTGTGACTACTATAGTCAAGAACTTCAGTTTTGGTGGCTTCATAAGCCTTGGCCCTCCCGAGACGAATTGCAGAACTTTTAACTTATAGAGTCGGTGGCCAGACGTTTGGCTTTCATAAAAAGCATACGAGTCCGCGTAGCTGTTATAGTCGTGAATCTCAGCTTTGGTGGCTTCACTAGCCTAGGCCCTTCCTTGGCAAATTGTAAAAACTTTAACTTATAAAGCTAACGGCCAGACATGTGGCTTTAATAAAATGCAGACCAGTCTGTTTATAGTTATACATTTCAGCTTTGGGTCTTGCAAAACTTTTAGCCATGGACATTCAGTTGGATGCACTATTTTTGAATAAGCAGATGGTTCGGTGTAGTCATAGTAGGCGTAAGTCTTGGCTTATAGATTGCCTAAGGCCGCTAACCTTTGGGTCGTCGGCCGAGCGTCTTACTTACAAAAACAGACGACTCGCGTAACCACTTTAGGTGTTAGCCCTAGCACTCTGAGGTGTTTTAGGCTTATGTTATGTGTGAAATTGTGACTCAGTGGCCTAGTCTTCCGAGGTGTTGGTCCCCTAATCTTCTAAGCTACGTGCAGACCGCTACGAATCTCTTGGGCAGCAAAGTAACTGATTCCGCATGTCATTTGATTAGTATTGCAACACTTTAGAGTCGAGTTACATTCATGGAGATTGCACACCGTGGGCATGCCATTCTATCACCTGGGCAATGATCCTGCACTTAGTGTCTTTTTCAGTTAGAGACCTGGGCTCCCATAAAATTGAATCATTCAGTCGGAGAGCAGACCCAGATGGGTGTCGGGAAATTAATTTAGCATATTGCACTGAATAGCTTACCTAGATGGGGGTTTGAGCAAATGTTGAAGGCAACAGTTGAGCCCGGCTTGTGAATGACTTCTTCGATCTTCATTGAGAATAAAGAAATGTATCAAATATGCTGGAAGGTAGAAACTGCATAACAACAGGGATAATCCTTGGCCTGCGAGGTCTTGTTCGTCGAATGGCTTGAGACTTTAAACTTATTTGGATAGGCTTGAACAGGGTTCAGGAGGTGATGGGAGATTTCCCAGGCATTCATTCATATTACTACTTGATGAAAGTTGAATGCTTCATTTCTTCGGAGCTACTTGCTCAGACCTGGCAAAGATTCCATTAATCCACATCATCTTCAATGGGGTTCAATGTTGGCTTTTGCTGCTTGCGTAGGTCGTACAGTTTACTTGTCGAGGTATTCGTCACACTAACTTTCCTTCGTCAGCTCCTCGAGCTACTGCTTCCACTCCAGGCAGCTGTTTGTAGTGAGACCCGTTCCTTGGTGGAATGCACAATACTTTGTTTGATCTAGCCTAGTAAGATAACCCTTCATGAGTGGTAGCTGTTCAAACCATGGTTCATTCTTGAGCTTACAGAGAATCTGGCTAATTGGAACTGTGAACTTGGTGAACGTTTCAGGCGCTAAGTCATCTCTGTTTGGAGAACAGTCCCTCTTAATGAAAGCACAAATTTGTCGATTTAAATTTCCGCCTTCTTTTACTTTGACGAAAATGCACTTGCAAAACAATGAACACCTTTGATCAAAGACCTAAGCTTCACGTGCCCACGAGGTGGGGTGGTTAGGCTAATGGATCTCTGATGCCTAAGTTAGTTTCTCTGAAAAGAGTATGTGTTTAGGGCTTTTAGGGGTAGTAAAAGCTTACCGAAATTTGGTAGAGATGGAGTTAGATATAGGGAGTGGCCAGCCCTGGTGTCAGGGTTTTACCTTATATATGGTGGCATCCTATTGGCCAAGGTTTATGGAGAGAATATTCTCAAGATATTAAATAGGAAATAATATCTTGAGATAATGCTGTAAATATCTCTAATTGATTATTATATCATTGGGAGTATTCCCATAACAACATTTTGCCAGAAAGTCCTCGTCAACACAAAAGCTCTACCATTAAAATCTGGAGGGGCGAAAAATAAAGGTGAGTTGGCCTAAAAATAAAGCTTTGTAAAAACCTTTTGGAAAACGTATAACACCTCATCGTAAAACAAGTATAGTTTCGAAATATAACATAGTACGTATAGTATGAAAATACTTACCGTAGCAAGTAATACCTCAAAAATGTAATACTTCACAATAATTCGTAAATAAGCATATAACTTCCCGTAACCACAATATCCCGCAAAAATAAACATATCATATAGAGTGCTCATCGACATATGCTAATACACGAGTTCATGTAGAGGTATTCTGACATGAACATGACTGGGTGTAAAGAAATGATTTATGCTATAGTACTACAATCACGTGAAGATTGGCATTATGCGCATCACATACGAGTCCTAATTACCTATAGCAATCTAGGACAGGACTAGCACCTACAATGGATCCAAAGTGAGCGTACAATGCGATGTGAACATACACGTGAAGACTGGCCCTGGCCCAGGTGGGTACTAACACTAGTGTAGCACACAATGAGCAGATAATGTAAATATGATTATACAATGGTAAATCGATAATTTCTAGTCGACATCATACTATTCAATAAAATACTAATCATGGACGTAAACAAAAATCCCAAAATAGTTCGCCTACCTGTGCATCCCATAGGATTTAGAATAATTTCGTAAATTCCGTCAATACGCTAATTTATAAAAGCATTAGTCTAATCTAGGCACAACGTAGAAAATTCTTTATAAAATATATAAATGGAAACTAAAAAAATTATATAATATTTAAAAGTAAGCCGGAGTCTCCGATAGTACTCGCACTTAAGCACAATATTGGGACCCATTAGTAAAACTCCACTAAAACAGTTAAATTTGGGAAAACGGAGTGCAGATTTGGCATCAGGGTGTCGAAATATGCTAAGAACCCGACAAATTTGTAAAAATTCAAAGGTGAACCAAAAAGTCAACCAAGACGTCGAGCCAGTCAACTACATTAAATCTTTGGAATTTCACTACATGGATGTCAAAAACGGACTCAGGACGTCAAAATTAGTCTAAGAGGGTTTCTGAGAAAATTTCGAAAAAAATCAACATAATTTATATTCCACAAAATATTCCGAAAATATTCCAAATCCATTTAGGAAATGGGTCGGGCCGGATTCGGATCTGGATCGCAGATCTGGGCTTTGAATTTTTTATTTTTTTTTCTCTCGGGTTAGGTTGACCTATTTGGGCTCGCGAGTCAGTCGAACCCAACGAAGACGAAGGCCGAATATGGGCCAAGTTTGGCTGGAAAAGTTCCAATCGCCATAATGGTTTCAAAACTTAACCAAAATCAAAGATTTAAAAGCCAAAATGAAACTAGGAAGACAAGGATTCAAAATATGCCTAAATGGGACTAAGCCATGGCCGGAGTTGGCTAGAAAATGGCTCAAAAGTTGCCTGATGTCCGCTAGAAAAATGGGGAACTTTCCCCCGCATTGGTTTTTGCATAAAATCTACCCAAAACTCACGTGTAAGCTCGAAATCGAGCTAAAAATCGAAAGATATGATGAAACAGAGTGGTGCGGGTTCTTACTGAGGTTGGGAGCGCGAGGTTCATCAGAGAAATTGTCGGAGAGATGATTAACAGTGGCAACAGCCACCATTGCGTGAGAGATTTGGATGTCTTAGGTGTTTATTGTTGAAGGTCATGGTGGTTCTATGGTTTGAGAACTTGTTTACTACGGCGAGTGGTGGTGGTTCTCGGTGTCATTGGGTTTCACCGAAGAAGAGAGAAGGAAGTCTGAGAAAGAGTCTTATGGGAGATTGAAAATAGGTGGAGTAAGGGAGAATAGATCGAGAATGTTTCGAGATGGTTGGGAAGGAGTGACACGTGGCAGAGAGTGAGTGTTGGGTATGGGTGTGGGCCCCACGAACCAGAAAATTACTAAAATAATTAAAATATCCCACCAAAAAAATATTAAAATAATCAAGGGCCAAAATTCAAAAATACCAAATTACGGAAGTACCCTCACGTTTATATTTCCGTAAAAACTTTGTCGTAATTCTAGATTCAATTTCGCTTGCGCCTATGCATTCATACCGTCGAGTATAGCACATATACACTAAAAGAATGTTCATACATCTCTTTATACGGTGGTCAACAAAAGTCAAAATCCTTGCTTCTAGGGGCATTTTGGTCTATTCACTCTTTTTAAATTAATAAAATCGTAAAATTAGGGACAGGTAGTTACAATGCTAGATTTTAGGAATAAATTGGTGAAATTAATAGCAATTCATAAATTTTTGAGTGTTAGAAAGGAAAAGTTAAAAAAAAGGGCACCAAAATTGTAAGGTGTTTTTTTTTTTTTTTTTTGGTGAGTACATCGATATTTTTATATTAAGTGAAGAGGGAGTTCAGCTAAATCATACAATGAGCCACCTAATTTGGTATTGAATTTTCCATATATGAGATTCGAACCTAAGACATCTCACTTTCAAATGAAGAGGCATACCACCAGACCGTAGTAGGAATGTCTGGTTAATAGATATAAGGTGTTGTTTAATAGTTTAAAAACTAGGAATGTTTGGTTTAATAAATTCAAAACTCAAGCGCCTAATCAAAATTTAATTTTCCTTCTACTAATAGATATAATGGTTTGAATTTGACTTATTTTCTTTCTAATAATGGATATCATGGTTGGAATTGGAGGAGTGACAGATAATTGACCAAGACTTATGAGCATAAATGACGCGCACCGACCATCTTTGGTCAAAGCAAAGGAAGTTAAGAAATGCTAGCTGACTTGTCATATGGTAGGAATTGGCATACAGAACGTTTGCTCCATTTTCTTCTTAAAATATTTGTGGATAAAATTGTAAATATTCCTATGGATAGTATTGGTGGCTCGACATATAAGTATATATGGAGACCAACTAATGATGGTAACTTTATTGTGAAGTCGATCTATGTGTTTGACCTAGGCGCTAATATGAACACCAAGTGGTGATGGAGCTTTACCTGAAAGTTGCATCTTCCTCATAAAGTGCTCTCTTTTCTATGTCTTGTGTTGCTATACAAATTATTGACTAATGCTCAATGAGCTAGACAGGGGTTGGCTACGGATCCTTCATGTGGCATATGTGATGGTGATTTTGAATCAATTATTTCTTTAGACTGCTCTTTTGCTGCCAAGGTTTGGAGAAGTTTCCCTGTTCCTGATCAATGTTTACGGATGCATGCACTACTGCATGGTTCTAAAATAATCTCGCTTCCAAAATGTTAGTCTTGGATAATTTGGAATGGAGAGTTATTTTTGGCATCACTTGCTGGTTCTTGTGGCATTGTGAAACAAAAGTATTTTTGAGCATGACTTTTCTCTTCCTAAAAGTAGAGATAAAAATCCTTAAAAATACTTGTAAGAGAATAAGGTACTTGTAGTATAAATGACTCAAGCAATGTCGTTTCCACAAGAATTATTTTAAACCATTTTTGCAAAAGCAAAATCTTAATTAATTATTTGAAAACAAAGTTTGGAAAAAGTTGATTTTATGACCTGAAATATTAAAAACAAATTTTAAATTAAAACAATTAAAGAAATTAGCAAAATAAAGGAAACAAAAGAAAATGGTTTTGAAAATTAAAGTTGTGAAAGTACTAGGGTTCCGCCGTCACTTACCAATTATATGTAGTTTTACTAATTACTTATGAATTACACATGCAACTTTGAAGGTTAGGTTTTCCTGATGCATATTTGACTTGTGGCAATCAAGTTAGAACGTATATCAAACATGCAATCCATCTGTGGCATTCAGATCAAATATAAACATGCATGACTCATTACGCTTTGTGAAAACCCTTTGAAAAACCATGTAACCCCTAAGACGTGGCATTCGCCCTAGGTGAACTTACAACTATCAATCAAACCAAGCAATACTTAATCCTCCAGTGGCATTCTAACCGAATTGCATCTGATTACTTATCTAATCATCCTAATGGTAGCTAAGCATTAAAATATAGAGACAGTTTAAACACAATGATTAATAATTCAAAGATGCATGCATTGTGGATGCAAATTTCTTCCTCCTTGATCTTGGACAAAATTGTACCTAAAAAACAAATAACACCTTAGGTCAAGGCCAAGAGCCTCATGCACCCATGATGAATTGGGGGGGGGGGGGTGGGGGGGCTTTGGCTGAAGAACCTCCGATGCCAAAGTTAGAATTTTGAGGGAAAGTGTTTGGAGAATTTTATAGAATTTTGCTAGAGAATTGGAAGTGAGTTTTGGAGAAAATGAGGGGTGTTTATATAGGGGAGTGGCCGGCCACTTTAGGAGGAGATGGACCGGCTACTTGGATGGATTTGTGTGCTAGGTTCATGATTTGTGTTTAATTAGCTAATTGATGGAATAATTATTTGATTAATTGGTTAATTAATATAATTAAAGAGGAAGGATTTGGGGGTTACCTTGTGGAGAAGATATGATGAGGATGGATGAAATAAGTTGTAAATAAATACCTATTTGGGTACTTTTGACTTGATTGAGGGATGATTGTCCACTGCTTGCGCGTAGAAACTCCGGTGTGCCTCGAGGGTAGTTTTGTCATTTTTACCCAAAAATCCACACGTCGCCTCTTGATTATTTTTGGCTCCACAAATGCCCCCACGCTGCTTGCAGGAAATGGTAGCATGTGTAGAGATCTTCTTGCTTTAGGAAATATAGGCTTGTTTCTTATTTTGATGTAGACATCTTCAGTTAGAAATTAGGTCATTCTAGGAAAGGGAAATAAATTTCTCTCAAAGCTTATTTAAGTCCACCTTAAGTGGATTATTAAATCAACTTTGGAGAGCAATTTATTCTACCCTACAAGAGAGAGAAATCTTAGAGGATATTTGTTCTCCCTCCTCTAGCAATCTTCTACATCTTGCCCGTGTAAAGGATCGTCTTTCGTTGCTTGCTTCGTTTTCTCCGCGCCGCATTGAGGTCAAAATTTAATTTTTCTCATCTTCTTATTGGATAGTACTATCATGGGGTAGCTATTGGGGTGGTATAGTACGTCGACTGGCAGGGGCTAGGAGTCGGCTTGACATAGGCCGATGAGGTGTTGTTGCAGGGAACACTGCTTAGGCTGCATGGCTTGGCTACAGCCAATGGCAGCTTGGGCAGCTGGGGTTACAGATTGAGGCACTGGGGTGCAGTGTTAAGCAAGCCATATGGCTCATGTTCTTTGGGTTCTTGGACCTGACACGGGCCAAGCCAACAATTAGAAACGTGGGCCTCATGGGCTACTAGAATGTTAGGCATGCAGGCCTCATACCTGCTAGCCAGAGAGAAGAAATGAGGGAAAAACCAATATGGGTTTAGCTCCCCTGCTGAGTATTGTGAATGGCATTGGCTGCTTAGTTCTCTTCACTAGGAAAAAAGTGGGCTGCTCTCGAGAGATGAAGTAAAGAGGATCAAGGTGGATCCATTAGCTCGTCTGAACGTTGTCGTGGAGCCTATTATGAATGAAGGTGGAAAGAAGAGATCTTCCTCGCCTGCTCAAGAGATTCTGATTGAGAAAAAACTGAAGACTTCTCCCGCTGCTTGTGAGGATCCGCCTGCTGCCGAGAAGCTTGTGATTGGCATGACTTCTTCCAATGAGAAGAAAAATGAGGTTGCTAGATCTTAGCATGTGGTGTCTACCATGTCGAGAATAACTTGTACTATTGCTGATAGAATTGCTCAGCGTAAAGGTCCTATCATGCTCCAAATGACGAAGTCTGTACCAAGTCGTCCGTTGAGAGCTAAGTCTAAGTCACCTTTGGAAAGGCTTGTTATTATGAAGAGCAATAAGGTGGACTTTGTTGCTATAGTGGCGCCAATACCCACTCCCTCTACTGCTGAGATTGATTCGCCTGTTGAGAAAGAGAAGACTGCTCGCATGGGCAGCTGTGAGAAATCCACTAAGCCTGCTTCTAAGGAGGCTGTTGAAATATGTGTGCTCTTGAAACTAGATCTGCTTGAAGACATGGACGCTTGTGCCAAGTTTGTTTATGGTGTTAGAGTTTGCCCAAGTTCCTTTACGAAACATACAACCCAATATAAAAGGACTGCTCTGCTTATTATGATGCAGATATAGCAAGGCTGCCAAAGAGGTGGCGAAGACTATGGCAACTGAAGCTTATTCCTTGGTCGAGAAGATCAAGAAGTTGGATTCTGAGCTAGTTGTTTTTGAAGTACTTCGAGGAGATCAAGAGGTTGAATTCTGAGCTCGTTGCTTTAAAGGGGTCTAATATCTCTGCCTCCACTTCTTTATAGCTTGAGACCTCTCGCCAAGAGATCGTTGACTTAAAGATTAGGCTTGACGCGATCCAAGTTAAGTACGAAAGTGCAGAGAATGAGATCGAATGTTACATACCTCATATTCAAGATCTTGATTGTGCTATTTATGAGCTTCGTTCTACTGCTTCTACAAAGGATGAAAAGTTGATTACTGTTTATAATTAAATGATCTACTTCAAGAGAATCGTCGATAGGGTTGAACCCCAAGTCTTGGAACTTCAAGGTGTACTGAAGATCAACGAAAGTCTGAAGAAGGAAGTGGATGAGCTACAGCGCGTCCGTGTTGGTCTGCTTAAGGAGAATGAGCAATTGAAAGGTGAGAAGGATGGGCTCGAGGTTTCGAGACCTTCTCTATTTCTTCGGAAGACTTGCTTGCTTTTACTTTTGAGGCTTCCATTGGTGAAGTAGTTGGATAAGTTGGTGCCCAGGTTGGGGCAGTCAGGGGTAAAGCGCTGGATGATGTCATTGCTAAGAGTCTCGCGGCTATTGAAGGTGTGACGACCGAGTAGTTTTCTATGTAGCCTTTAGGATTTTCTTTGTTTTTCCTTGTAGCTCTTATTTTGCTTGAACTCTTTCAGCCTTTGCTAGTTGTTTATAAACATGCTTCCTTCACTTTTTTTCATCTTCGCTTCTTTTGTTCATGCCCTAACCTTTAGACTTTATAGACCAGTGGCAGACGTGCTACTTTTCTATAAGCAGACAAGCATGCGTAGCCTATGTAGCCGTAGGTGTTGGTGTAGAACTTTGTAAAGTTGTTAGCTATAGGGTTGACAGCCTAATGCCTTACAAAAACAGACAAGTTCGCGTAACCACTAGGTTGTTAACCTTGGCTTTCTCCAATTCCATAGGTTACGTAGCAAGTATCACAACATTTTAGGACTTGGTGTAGATTGTTCCGCGCTTGGCAGATGTGAAGCTTATCGACTACATAGCATGTCGGCAGTGGATAAAGCTTCGTATATGCATGCTAGCTTGTTTAAACTTTCACAAGAATGTGCGGTTCTATAAGTCTAGTGTGGTTTTACTGCTCGAAAGGCAAACCATAGGCAGTATTCCAGAAACCGTAAGCTACCTTGGTGCACTCGGTAGCAACTTTAGGGTTCCACGGTAGCTATCTGTAGAGCGTACTGCATAATGTGCCCCCTCCATCTCTAGGGCCTGATTCCCCGCGGATTAGGCCAAGAGACCCAAAATCATTCAGTTAGCTAAGCCTTCAAAAAAAACCATTATGGCTACTTCTAGGAATCCCGGCGCAAGCCATCGTGCATCTAGTTATACTAGGGCATCCGACTCATCCACGTCAGGATATTCGGCGTGTAGAGTTTATCATCCCGTCTTGGCGAGCTAACCTATGTGGGTGTCGGGGAATTGGTTTACCTTCTCGTACTGGAGAGCAATTAGTTTACCCTCTCACATTGGAAAACATGGTTGGTTCCTTAGGGGGCGCAATTCTTGCAATGAGTCCCTAAGAAAGACTCGGTCTTCTTTTGAAGTGCAAGAGTGATAAGTTGTTGTAAGCATGTAGTCGAGCCAAGTTGCGATTACTTCTGAATTTCTCATTGAAAAACTAGTAAAACGAACGAGAACTTAGCTGTAAGGTAAGAACTGTATAACAACTATATAACCCTCGGCTTATGAGTGCCCGTTGAGCTGCTTGAGTCTTCGGGCTTTGATGTAGCGGGAGGTCACATGGTACCTCCTCAAATTGTAGGCGTTATACTGTTTTTCGATCTTTTTGTCGTTTTATGATGGCAAAGGTGTAATTACTCTTGCCGCTTACTCTGTTGATCTTGTATGGACCTTCCTAGATAGGATCCATCTTTTTGGAGCCTTTTCTGTGGGCAGTGATGAAGGCTTTTCTTAGGACTAGATCTTCGAGCTGGAATTGCTGGATCTTGGCCCTTTAGTTGTAGCTGGAGAGGAGCTGCTGCTAGTAGGCTGTGATAAGGGTGATGGTCTGTTTGCGCTTCTCCTCTACCAGATCTAAGCTTGTGGTCATCTCCTTACTATTCTGCTCAATGCTTGGTAGTAGAGCGATGATACTTGGCTTGATGACATTGGGATGAATGATTGCTTCTGAGCTAAATGCCAAAGAGAAAGGAACTCACCGGTTGCTCATCTTTTGGTGGTGCAATATGCCCATAGACATCCAGGGAGTTCATCTGACCATTTTCCTTTCTTGTTGGTGAGGAATTTCTTGAGGTAGTCGAGGATCATCTTGTTGGATGCTTCGGCCCGCCTATTGTCTTGAGGATATCTCGGCATGGACATGTGCTGCTTAATGCCATACTTTTGGACGAACTTCGCCACATCTTCGCCTATGAATTGCTGGTCGTTGTCGATGACGATGGACTGAGGGATGCCAAATTGGCAAATGATGTTCCTCCATGTGAAGTGCTCTATATTCGTCTGAGTCGTGGTCATCTTGGGCTTTGGTGAAATAATCGGTTGCCACGATCATCATGCCTCTGCCCACAGTAACAGGCATTATAGGTCTTACCAGGTTGATTACATATCGCATAAATGGCCAATGACTCGTCAGCTGGTGTAGCTTGCTGGCAGGCAATACTAGTACTGGCTTGTAGCTTTGGCAGTGGTCGCACTTTTGTACTAACTCCTTAGCATCTTGGTGCACGGTAGGTCAATAGTAGCCTGCGTTAAGAGCCTTCTGTGATAAGGATCAACCTTAAGAGTGATTTCCACAAACGCCTTCGTGGATTGAGCTTAGAACCTTCAAGTCATCGGGAAGCGCTAGGCAGTGGAGATGTGGTTCAGTGTAAGATCTTTGGACAAAAATGATGTTCTACATGTAGTAGTGTGCTGCCTTTATTTGAAGCTTTCAAGACTCCAACCTTTCCGTGATGAATGTGCCATTGATCAGGTAATCTATAATAGAACTTTGCCAGTTTGGAGTTACACTAACCTGTGACACCTTTGTTACCAATTTTGCCTCTATGCTTGCCTTGTTTAGATACTCCACTGGAATAGAGCGTTTAAGATGGTGATAAAGGTGGAGCCTAAGTCGGCTAGTGCATCCGTATAAGCGTTGTCTGCCCACGGAACTTAAGTAAGAGTGTAAGTCTAAAACGCCTCAAGTAGTCTGGCTAGTGATTAACTGGGAGTTATAATGAATTGTGAGTTTTTTCACCTCTAAGTCTTTTGCCATTCGGACGCCTGCTAGTAGGGTCTCGTATTCTGCTTCGTTGTTGGATGTTTTGAAGCCTAGAGTGATCGCCTACTCAAGCATCGAACCGACTGGGTGACAAGGACTACGCCTATTCTCAAATCTTTGTAGTTGGATGCGTCGTGGACATGGAAATGCCAAAAGTCTCCATCGGGTGGAGCAGGTGCGACTAGGGCGTGCTTGGCTACCTCCGAAGCGTCATTAGGTCGCTCTGTTACATCACCTAGGCTTGGCGTGAAGGCGCAATAGGGAGTTGTGGAGCCGTCGTTGGGTCGTCCTATTGCTTATGAATGCGTGGTAGGGAGCCGTGGAGCTGGGGCCATGTTACATGTAGCATGAGATGCTCAACTACCGGTATTGAGCCACTCTAGAGTTGATTTATGGAGCAAGGTTCAGCTGGGGACACGTAGTAGGAGGTGGTGTTCAACTGCTGATACATGTTGCTCCTATATAGAATATTTTGGGGCGACGAGGACAAACTTGCTTCCGAGTGTGTTCTTCTAGTGTTTGTTTGCCCTTGGCGAGCCTTTTGGGCATGTTGTTGCATTGATCAGAAAACTTTGCATCCGCCAAGGTCTACACCTTTATCATCGCGCGTCTGGATTGGGGGGAATAATGCGTCATGAGGATGACTGCGTGTGTTTGAAGGTAAAACTTAAGCTTCCAAGTTACAACAACTGGGGGTGGGCACGGGCCGGGCCAAGCCCAAATTTGGAGGGACCAGACCGAACCCATTTTAAAATGGAACGAGGCAGGTAGGGCATAAGAAATTTAAACTTTGGAACCGGACCTAACCAGGCCCGTTAATAACGGGCCGATTTGAGGCAGGTCCACAGGGCCTTTTTTTTTTTAAGAACAGGTTAACAATTATAGAACTTTGAGCCTTGTAAACAATCTCTAAATTACAAAACTTGCAAACAATTTCCACTATCAATAAAATACTCAACGTTCCTTCCAAGTTTGTGGATTCAACTCAAAGATTGCACAGGTTGCTGAAATGCCCAATAGGTTCAACACAAAGCTTGTAGATTCAAGCAAGTATGCAAATTTAGACAATACATAAATAATAAATTCCCATTTCAAATTTCAAACAATATGAAATGCCCAATAGAGTGAACATTTGAATCCTAATCCCTAAATCCCAAATTCCCAATTCCTATAAAGGCAAATTTATGAACTGGGTTTGGGGTATTACGAACTGCTTAATAAAGTGAGAGATTGCAGAAAATCCTAACTCCCAAATCTGGAAAATTAATCAGAGAGAATCAGAGATTGCGGGAACCCTAATCCCTAAATCCAGAAAATTATTAAGCGTTAAAAAAATTAAGAGTTCAGAAATTATATTACCTTAAATTGGGAGGAGATGAGAAAATGGTTGCTGATTTTGATTCACAATATAGTGGTGTTCTCGACGGCTGTGATGAGGTGGTCGCAATCTGGAGAGATGACGGTGATGATGGTTGTTGATGATGGTCACCACTTATGATTCGCCAGAAAGAGGGAGACAAAGACGAAGTCGAGGGCTGTGGTCAGAGATGGTGGTGGTTGATGGATGACTACGGTTTAGGACTCGACCGGGCTCGAGCTATGAATGAATGGGAGAACGGGTCTGAGACTCAGACTCTAAGTCTAAGAATGAAAACTTCCAATCATAAAATCCCATCCAATTACCTCAAGTTAGAAACGGGTCAGGTCGGGGGCCCGTTCCCTCCTATTTTTAGATCTGCCCTGCCCCATTAATTTTGTATACCCACCCCGCCCTACCCTGTTTTGTGTTTTGAAATTTTAGACCCGCCCCGACCCGCAGGTACAAGAACCGTTTACCCACCCCTAGCAACAACTATCACCAAAGTTAGCTTTTGAATTTCTGATAACATCGAGAAGAGCTTTTGAACTATGAAATACAGGCAGTCGGGCCCCTAACTTTTCTCATATGATGGTAGAGCTTATTACTGCTTTAGATACCGTTAAACAATGGAATAAGTACTCCGTTGCTTTCAGTTTGGATAATAGAGAGGTGATGTCGGGTAGTTCTTCAAGTCTTTGAATGTGCATTGGCGAGCCTCGTCCCAAAGTGCATGCTTCTCTGCCACAACGAAAGAGTCTGCCAGAGTTAAATCTCCTTTCATGATCAATTTTTTGAATAGCGGGTGGTTTGCTGGAAGTCCTTTTTGGAAAGCTAATCTAGCTATCGAGTCGTTGCATTCGACAATCCTTGCCTTCTCTGCTTTGAACCTCTTCACATAGCCGCTAAGCGACTCCTTTGGGTTCTTCTTGATGTTGAACAAATGGTCAGACTTCTTTTTGATCAAGCGATATGATGAATATTCTTTGGTGAAAACCAAAGAAAGTTTGTCGAAACTCCGGATGGATTGTGGCGGCAGGGTGTAGAACTAATATTGTGCCTTGCCTTGTAGAATGAAGGCGAATATCTTGCACATGACATAGTAATTGTTTTAATAGAGGATCATTGCGCTTCGGCAGTGCTTTAAGTGTCTCTCTAGGTCTTTATCCCCTTTGAAAGATTTGAAATGTGGCATGCTAAACTAGCGTGAAGGCTCTGCCTGCTCGATCTCGTTTGTGAAATATGACTTGCTTATGTTGGTCATGTTTCGTCGTAGTGCCTCGTCAATGACCTCGTTGCGTTGGGGTAGCGGAGCTCTCGGCTGCCCCCAACTGTGACTTGCTGGTCTAGGCTGTTCTTCCATGTGTTTGGCTCATTTATACTGCGGATGAGGTGCGTGTGGTGCGTTCTTAGCAAACGAACGAGTTCTTCGCAGGCTGCTGGTTGAACTTGAACCAGATTGAGTAACTGCTTCTTTCCGTTCGTCGTGCTGCCTACTTCGATGTAAGGTGGATGATGCTTCTTACGGGCTGAGCCACGAATGAACACTTCGCCTGGAAGGTTGCTTATGTTGACTATTGGAGTGTGAGCCCAACTATGAATGTGTACTTATTCGTGTGCCAAGTCGAGAATGCACGCTCCTCCACGTGCTAAGATAAAAGTACACCCTATCTCAGGGGCCCAATCGGGAGTGTACACTGTCGAATGCTCGGTTTGTGGCTGGTTGAGTGGCTGCCCTTGTTTTACTTCAGGACACCTCATCTGGGGCACGTTGCATCTTTGTGCACTGCAAAAGCTGGCTCACCAAGGTCGTCTGCTGTGCGAGGGCGCTCGTCAACTCTATGACTTGTCGAGACAAGTGTTGTTCTCCATTTAGGTTGGAATAGCTTGGAAGGAATGTGTCTGTTTGAGCAGTGGAAGTATGGTAGACTCCGAGTGGGAGATTTGAATTGGGAAATGTCAAATCCGTAGAAAAATATGGTGAAAATGCTCCTAGTTTGATCATCGGTTAGGAAATTTAGAGCCGAGATGGTTGAACTAATCTTGGATCAATTTGGGTTGCTTCGAATGCCACGGGAGCATACTGGGCCGCGGGAGCAGGTTAGGGCGTGGGAGCAGGCTGGGCAGCGGAAGCAGGCTGGGCCATGAGGGCAGGCTGGGCCATGGGAGCAGGCTGCTCGGCGGAAGCAGGCTGGGCCACAAGAGTGGGCTGCTCGACATGTGGCATACGTGGGTGTGAGGCTAGGGCTCGACTTGGCAACACGTTGGGCTTGCATTAGGATTGAGTGACATGGCTTGGGTCGTGGCCTTGGTACCGTGACCCTTGGATGGCACGGCTTGGGCCGTGGTGGTCACACCATGGACCTCACTACGGATGGATACTGTGGTGGTTGCCATGGTGGAGCCTTATGGTGGTGGTGTCGCTCCACTTATTGTCACGTTTAGCCTCATTGATCGTCGTGGTCCCATCTCTTGAAAATTGGAATTTTCGTTCGTTGAAGTTTCTAAATTTCTAGCCATTGTACTTTTCTTTTACGTTTTATCAAGGAATTTTTGCAAATAAAAAATTCTAAAAATAAGAAAGTACGAAAAATCTACAAATGGTCAAGAAAATAGAAAACCTTGGATGCGAGAGTCTTCTATGAGTGTGGGACTCAACTCTAAATGAAAGCACCAATTTGTGGATGCAAATTTCTTCCTCCTTGATCTTGGACAAAATTGCACCTACAAAACAAATAACACCTTAGGTCAAGGCCAAGAGCCTCACGTGCCCATGATGAATGGGGGGTGCTTTGGCCAAAGAACATTCGATGCCAAATTTAGAATTTTGAGGGAAAGTGTTTGGGGAATTATATAAAATTTTGCTAGAGAATTGGAAGTGAGTTTTGGAGAGAATAAGGGGGTTTATATAGGGGAGTGGCCGGCCACTTTAGGAGGAGATGGACCGGCCACCTGGATGGATTTGTGTGCTAGGTTCATGATTTGTGTTTAATTACCCAAAAATCCACGTGTCGCCTCTTAATTATTTTTGGCTCCACATGCATAACATCATAAACAATTAAATAAAGACTACGTATGCATGCTAAGGTTCAAGGCATCACCCGAGCAAATGGAAATTAGTTACGAACAACTATAAAACAAAATGTTATTAAGAACATAGATAGAAAACACCTTGAAATACAAATCGTCAAAGCCTAGCTACGTTCTCCAAATTAGTGCATGTGTTTCTCCCTCCTTTCTACCCTAATGGCTAAAAAGTCTTATTTATACTACTACAAAATAAAATCCTATCTAGAAAAAGTCTTCTAAAAACTAAGAAACATAATAGAATAATATAATAAGATAACTAGGAAATAAAAGGTTTCATATTTAAACTGGAATTCAGACTGTAGAGAAAATCTATCTTTTGACCAACCTCAACTCCGATTTGGTCCCAAGAGTGAGTCTTCCTCAAAATATGCCATCTTGACCTTCAAAATACCAAAAATGTCCAAAAACATCAATCTGGGAAAGCTACGCGTTGTGCCTTCTTTTCTTTGTCACAATCAAACGACTTGGTAGAAAATCTGGAATTTTGATACAATCATCTTGAAACACTCACGAACATCCTTCAATTGGAATCACTCCAAAATTCATCCGTTTAATCACTTTTTGCTTAAGACAAAGTCGAATGACTTACATTAAAAAAAAAAACAAAGTATCAAAATTCTACCAAAATAACCAATAAACTATAGCTAAGATTACGGTAAAATATAACGTATAATATCAACTCATCACATCACTTGCAAGTTCTTGTGGCATTGCGAAACAAAAGTATTTTGAACATGACTTTGCTCTCCTTAATGATCCCAAATCTGTTATTATTACCTACTTGAAAGATTGGCTTCGGGCGAAGATGGTTTCTTCCATAAAACCCCTTTGAACACATGTTTTTCTTCATTAGGAACCTTCTCCTGAGGGTTGGGTAAAGCTTAATGTTGATTGGTGTCACAAGGGGGTGGGCAATTTCATTGGTGCTGGCACTGTCTTCAGAAACTCATCGCAGTCATAAGTTTCTGGCTTTTTTGTAATCTTGGTCGAGGTGAGATTCTATGTCCTAAAGTTTTGGGTGATTTTATTATGCTGCAACTTGCATGGGATAATGAAATTAAGAAGATTAAGGTCGAATCAGATTCTACACTTGCAGTACAATTGATTTTAGATGCAAAAGTGGATAGTCACCCTCTAGAAAGTTTAGTACTGAAATGTCATTCTCTTATGCACCAAAGTTGGTCTTGTGAAACTTGTCATATCTACCATAAAAATAATTTTGTTGTTGATGATTTGGCTCGTTTGAGTTTGTCATGTAGTTTGGGTTTAGTCTTTTTTAGCAAGCTCCTCCTTTTTGTCGTCGATTGTTAATTGAAAATATAGCTAGGGTCTCATGGTCTCATGATATTCTTATGTAATCTTCCTTTTCGTTCGGGCTTTTGCCTTTTTGTCAAAAAAAAAAAATTAAGCAATTTGTCATATCAACTTTTTTTTTTTTGTCAAACGATAGATTTGTTAGATTAGATGTTAGATTAGGAAGTCAACAAGGTTCGAACCCACATCGTGGTGCAAGGGTAACACTCCTGAAATCATTAATTTTTCAAATACCTTTAACTCCATTAAATGTTTCATCCAAAGTAAATCATGTGTCTTGCATGTGAATTGTATTTATGATTATTTATGACATTTTTACTCTACTCCCTTTCTAAAAAGCTGCGTTCGACGAAACAAATATATAAGGTTTCTACAAACTAAAAAAATGAAAATGATTATATAATGGAATTATATTTTTTATTCTAAACAAAAATGAAACTTAAAAAAATGACGTGATATAATTTTGATCGAGTTTCTCTCCAATAGTATAGTCCTCAAAATATATATTACATGTTTTTGAAGCATAGTTGTCCTTTATAACAATGTTAAGTATCATACTTGCATTGTTTTTCCAAAGTTATTGCTCATGGCAAACAATAAAATGAAAATGAGGTCAAATGTCCAAAAATAACCTTAAACACAAGTCACGTGCAAGTATTTTGGATGGGATACTCAAGGTGTTAGGATTAGGGGTGGGCAAACAGGTTCTGTACCCTCGGGTCGGGGAGGGTACCAGTAGTTTGGGGTGGGTACAAAATTTCAAAACACAAAACGGGGCAGGGCAGGTTCAAAAATAGGAAGGAACGGGCCCCCAACCTGGCCCGTTTCTAGCTTGAGAAAATTGGATGGGGTTTAAGAGCAACTCCACCAGGACTCCTAGCCCAATGGACCAGCAACTTTTGCAACCCAATAGCCAGAGCTGCAATCTCCAGCCCATGCGTGCATGTGGATGAAGGGGGCGCAAGTGAGAGGCCCGGCTCGAATCAGTGGCCCAAGAGCCCAAGGGCCAGGTGACGCCAGGCTGATGTCAGGGCGACATCAGTCACAATATAACATTAATAAAAATATAAAATATTAATAAAAATGTAAAAAATTAATTAAAAAAAGAGTAAAAAATTAATAAATTAATAAAAAAAATGTAAAACTCAGTAGGCTTTGAACGTAACGGCTCTCGTCAGAGTTCATCGCCAATGCTGATGATACACCCACAGACAAATGGCATTGACTAAACCCAAGTGTTTCAACTCGAAACACATAAAAAACCAAAGAATAACTCAAGCAATTGAAGTAGGGTAATAACCTCACCTGAGTTTGAGCAATGAAAGCTTGAAGCTCTCGGCTTCAATGGTGGATCACCCAAATAGTGCTCTGATGATGCATGGAAGGATATATTCGAGTTCCTCTCATCCATGGGATTAAGATTTTAGAGTTTGTTAGTTTGATTTGCTTTGGTTTCGAAGAAGAGGAAGAATGAAAGCTCTCGGAGATGTAGAATGAGAATGAGAGTGTTGAGAGATTAAAGAGAGAGAGGTTTCAGAAATGAGAGGGAAGGGCTGCGTCGATAGAGAGAAAGAGAGAGAAAAAGTGTAAGGGAAATGAGAGAGAGGGCTAGGTGAGGGAATCGGTCAAAGTGAAAGAAAGATGGAGTATTGTGCGTGTAAGAGAGAGAGAGAATGAAAGAGAGAGAGAGAGCTAGAGAGATGTGGGAACCGACTGACATGGGAAAGAATTTGAATAAAAAATCCGAAAAAAATTAAAATTAAAAAAAATTGATTTAATTTTTTCCTGTAAATATATTATCATTATCTTCGAACTTACACCATAATTTTATATTTTCTCAAAATCTTGGGGTTGTAATTTCTTATTTAATGACACATGGTACAACGAGACCGATTAAAAATCCTATTCGAAATTACAAATAAAATTATTTTGTATTTGTTTGTACCATACTTGACCAATCCCGAAACTACTGAGCACCGGTCAACGTTATACCGTCAAGGACCCAGAAGAGTTTCCTTTTAACCAGGAGGCCAATCACAGCGCGACACGTGTCGACATCAGAAGCCAATCATAGCACGACACGTGTTAACATCAAAAGGCAATCACAACACGATACATGTCAATGTCAGAATGAAACTAGAAACTCTCTTCTATAAATAGAGATCATTCTCTCACAATATTTCCTAATGTCATTTGTACTAAATCATTCACTGGTACTCATTAAAGGAGAGCTTGAACCTACGTACTTGTGTAAACCTTTCACAATTAATGAGAACTCCTCTACTTCGTGGACGTAGCCAATCTGGGTGAACCACGTACATCTTGTGTTTGCTTCCCTATCTCTATCCATTTACATACTCATCCACACTAGTGACCGTAGCAATCTAGCGAAGGTCACAAACTTGACACTTTCTGTTGTACCAAAGTCCTCACTGATTTTGTGCACCAACATTTGGCGCCGTCTGTGGGAACGACACTTATTCCCACTCTCTTTAGCTTTGTCAAGCTGGTTTCCACCATTCGTACACTTTCTTTTGACCAGGCATCCCTCTCCAACATGGGGAGTGAAGGAAGCCACACCACACAGAATGACACCCATCTTGCACCTAGTGCGAAGCAACGAAAGAAGGAAGGAAAGAGGGTTGCTCTTCAAGCTAAAGTCGATGAGCTAGAAGCTCAAAACAACAAGATAGCAATGAAGAATGAGGTCCCCCAGGAGCAGTATGAGAAGCTCTTTGAGACGCTCCATGAAACTATGTGTACTCAAACACGCGAGCTTGTTGCCCCTGTGGACATCAACCCTCATTTGGGTGCCCCCCAACACGGAGGGTCACTTTCCTTCGACATGGGTATCCCTGATGAGGAACAAGGTAATCATCAAAACATTGATCAACATGAGGCTTCTCTCAACCCAGCTGCTTCGACCCGAAGTAGGAGAAGTGGAGGAAGACACCTCCTTGCAGAAGGGTTGGAAGGATCGAAAGCTGTTTATCATAACTGACGAGACTTCTTAAAGCAACGTTGAGAGAATCCCATCCACATATGCTCGAAGATCAATGACCCAAGGGTTTCTGAAAAACTCGGTCCCCTCCTACGACCCAGGCCAGCTGCTAATCTAAGGAATGAATGACATGTCCTAGAGGAACATGAAAGTACAGGGGACTCTGAGGTATTCCGACAGACTCGCCCTAGAAGTTAGTACGGCAAGTCTAAGGAAAAATCACACGTCCTTGCTTAAACTTTCCTACTTTCAAGAGGTGATGGAGACTTACAAAAGAAAATCTCAGTGGTACATGACTCTACTTAAGACCCCCTTGTCCTACAGCTCCTTGAGGAAGTAAACAAGTTGAAAGCCGAACGTCAAGCCGAGATACCTGACTAGAACCAACCCAGGCTTGGCCCTCTCAAAAGGAGGATCCTCGACACCCCCATTCAAGCGAAGACAAAACAAAAGCTTGGTTTACAACTCTATACTAAAAGGGAGGACCCAATTGAACACCTTAACCTTTTTTAGTCCACCATGGCATATCGGATGCACACCGACGAAGATAGATGTCTTCTCTTCCCCTTCACCCTCTTTGGCGGAGCTCTAAACTGGTATTACCGTCTTCCACCTGAGATAGTAGACTCATTTGAGGAACTGAGGAAATTGTTTATCTCTCAACACATCTTCCAGACCGATCGCTTGCATTCTATAGATGACTTGTACACTATTCGTCAGAAGCCGCACGAGTCACTACGAGAGTATGCTGGTTGTTTTAGCCATGAGTATTCTCGCTGCGCTGAGGCAAATGACAAGACCGCCCTTAAGGCCTACGTGATTGTTTCTTCAAGTACATGATCAAGGCCAACACTTGGAAGACTTACTCTGAGGTGATGGCATAAGCTTACAACCATGCCTCCATCGAGGCAATGACATATTAAGGGAAACCTCCCATAACCACCCTTTATCAGCAAGTAGGGAGTGGAAGCCAGATCCAACCAAATGAGAAGACATCGACCTTCCAAACGGCAGCGGTGCCTCCCCTTGCCTTACTTAATACTTTGCCAAGTCAACAGACATATCAATCTCAGCTGAACACTTGCTCGATCGCTCGATTTCTCTTCTGATAAGCTTCTCCGGTGATATCGTGCAACCTTTGGGGAGCATACACTTACCTTTCACCATTGGTACAGGCCTTTACACAGCTACCATTACCACAACCTTCCTGGTGGTTGATTGCTCAACGGCATACAATGTCATATTCGGACGCACAAGCATTAATGATCTCAAGGCCATGGTATCCACACATATGTTGTTGATGAAATTTCCAACCCCCTATGGCAATGGTTACATTAGAGGAGATCAACTTAGTGCACAATCATGTTACAACACTTCGGTCAAGCAACAGCACCTGCTTGTGCCCAAGGAACCCTTTTCTATACATGACCAAGTCATAAAGACCAGCCCAGACGAAGCCAACTTTGATCTTCACGGTGGCAACAATCAACCCGACGATCCTCAAGATGACTCTTTCACCCAGCAAGCATAACTCGCTGAAGAGTTGGAGAAGGTCTGTATCTTAAAAGATTATTCAGATCGCATGGTGAAGATTGTCACCACCTTGTCACCACCCATTCGGTTGGCATTGATCTCTTTTTTGCAAGAGAACACTGAGGTCTTTGCCTGGTCATATGAGGACATGCCAAGCATCTCTCCTAATATCATCTGTCATCTCTTAAGTCATGACCCCAAGACCAAGCCAGTGAGACAAAAGCAAAGATCTTATGACGCTGAACGGTACGAGACAATGATGGCAGAAGTTGAAAAACTCAAAGGCATAGGCTTCGTTCGCGAAGTCAATTATCCAACGTGGGTAGCAAATGTTGTCCTTGTTAAGAATAATCCGACCAAGGAAAGTCTCCTGCTCCAAAAGGTCTTGTGGAGAATGTGTGTCGATTACACTGACCTAAACAAAGGATACCCGAATGATAGTTTTCCTCTTCCTCTCATAGACAGACTTATAGACTCTACGGCATGATGTGAACTTCTAAGCTTCATGGATGCTTACTCAGGATACAACCAAATCCTCATGAACTTTCCGGACCAAGAACACACAGCCTTCACTACTGACAGAGGACTATATTGCTATAAAGTCATGCCTTTCGGCCTAAAGAATGCAGGAGCGACTTATCAGAGACTGGTCATGCGTAAAATAACTAAACACACAAATTAACCCTCTTGTTGACAATTGTAGTATGGAAAAGTAGGGATCGTTCTTAAACCGGGGATTAGGAGGGATTGCTAAACACTCTAAACTGACTCAAATATGTAAAACAAAGTTTGAAACACTAAACTAGACTCAAAGAATGCAAATCTAAACTCTAAAACACTAAAACAAAACAAAAGACTCAAAATAGCACAAAGACACTCAAAACTGCCTTAAAAACACTTTCTGGTTAGTTTTGAACTCTAACACAAACTTGGACGAAATTGGGTTATAACATGAATCAAAACACTTAAAAACACAAACTAAATTGATTTCTAACTAATCTAACACTTTAAAATAATGGGGGATTTGGTTTTGACGAAGTTGAAAACAAAGAAAACAGATTGTAACTAAAACAGAGTTTTAAAACGAATTTGGATGAAACTATGGATAAAAGGATAGTTAGGAGGTTCTTCTCCACACATGACACACTTGCATACAAAACGATTTCCAGTTGCTTTTCAATAAGCTATGAATTCTTAACGCCCTAGATTAACCGTGAATTGCACTAATTAACCCTTAGATTTTCCAAAAGTTATTGAATTGGATGATTGCATACGACAACCCAAAGCATTCCCCACAAGTTCCCTACATGAATTGCATAATAGAGATACAAGTAAGAATCATTAAGTTCTATGAAAATCATAAGCATTGACGAAGCATTCGTTACTATGAATTGCATGACACTTATGCCAAGAATTTACTTAAAGCGATTGTGACTAGCGACCTTCACTACTTGTGAATATAAGTTCGTAACGATTAGGTGAAACTCCCTTATATTCTAGCATCAAATTCATGCATGAAAATTAAGCGTGCACTCTCAACCAACATACACAAATCAGTTTTTATATGAACGGATAAGTAAATTGAATTCACAACTTATAAAACACAACTGGATGTAATCAAATCATATTGCAAGCATGAACATGGTTTCGAATCATCCCCTAACTAAAAGGGTTTAGTTCCTGATAAGCTCATATTTATATATATTTTACATCAAATTCACTTGTCTTTTCTTAGTTAGTTCCTTATATTTTTGAGCTATTTACTTTGTTTTTGTGTTTTGTGGGATTTGTCAAGCAAATAAAAGAAAAATAGCACAAGTAGGATTTTTAGTAACAAATTCGTCAAAACTGCCTGTGCAGATTAGCTGACTTTGGAAGCAAGTTGCGAACTCTCAGAATGAATTAGAGAATGAGCCTTATATGCTTGGAAAGCTACAGATGTCTATTTTCTAGAATATTTCGCGGATTGTTAATATCATTTTTCTAGAAGAAGTTATGGCCGTTTTAACACTGAAAGGTTTCCAAGACGCTGAGCAGTTTGTAATTGCATTGAAGGCAATAAATCCAATAAAACTAGCAGCCAAAACTGATGCAGCCAAGAACAAGTCAGCTGACACCTCTTCAAATATCAAATGAAATGGAATTAAAAATGAGGATTAAGAGGGAGTAATTGGCATAAAGGCTACCTAAAGTGTTACAATTGTTTTACCACATTTCCTCTCACTTATTGTCATCACTAAATGGCTATTAGTGGGTGAGTTAAGGAGAAGAAAATGATGCAGCAAGAATGGGTTTAAAAGCAGCATTGGGGAAGGAAGGAAGGGGGGAGGAGGCCTCGATCGATTTCTTTCGGTTCTATCTTCTCAAACTCATGTCTATCTTTTGTTTTAACTTAAGGATTGTGTGTAACTAAATTTTTAGTAGTTAGGGGCTGTTTTGAAGCCCCGAATATGATTGCAATTTTGTTATGACATTTCGTTGAATTACTTTTATGAATGGATGAAAATTGGTTCACTACTTGTCTCATTGATGAATTCTTTATTTGTTTTCTATGGATGCATACGTAGTAAGCATATCTAGGATTCTAATGCTATGAATATGTGTGTGCTTGCCCTTGTCGAATGAGGACCTACATATATTCTAGAGTAGTACTTGTTAATTGCGATTAACATGTGAATCAATTTCTAGGATAAGTAAGACAACGCCAGTACTTACGATGCATTGTGATGACTCAAACTCTTTTCGTTCTTAATGATTTCTACTTGTTAAATCTATGAACACACCATTCTAGATTGCATGCTAGGGACTAAGTTAAGTTGAAAACGCCATTCTCTTAACATACTACGTAAGAAAGAGTAATAGGTTGAGTTCTAACATTGAGCCAACTTGAGCATCTTCATCCGGAAATAAAAGGAATTTGAATGAAACATAACATGTTTGCATGATTATTTGGTGGTGGATAGCAATACCCTTAACTCGTTTTTCTTAATTTGTGAGCTACTTAATATATGTTTCTGTCCTGTTTTAGTTCGATTTAATTTAAATAGCAAATAAACTCCAAAAATCCCAAACATTTGTAGAAGTGTAGCTCTGTGTGTCTAGTGTTTGGTTATAAAATTTCGTAGACTTTAGATAAGTATAAGTCGGTCTAATAATTATTTTTCGGTGACTGGTCAGTAGGGACAGCAACCAGTTTTTGTGACATTTTAAGTAGTTAGATAAAACAATCTTCTGCGGGAAAGACCCTTATTTTCATATGCTACAATTGAAAAATCTTAGTGTTAATAAGGAAAATCAATAGCTATTTGTGTGCTACTTTATAGTGTGCTTTTAATCCTATCAGTTCCTCATACTCACAAAACAAAGATTATTGAATTGAAACATTGAAAACAAAAGAAAGATTACACCTAAAACGTTCCAGCAATCCTCAATCGAATGAGAAGCACGTCCAAGGGCTTTCCTCCTTCCTCTTTGCTGCGGCACAAGAGTTGGTGGTGAGTTTTGGGGGTTATGGATGGTGTAAAAGTATGGAATGGTGTTTAGGATGGAAGTATTGTTGGAAATGTGCCCTAAAACCAATCATATGATGATACTTTACGGACATTTCACATGTTAAACTAATCTAGTTTAATATCAACGGCATAGATTATTGTTTGAAGCCGTCTCATATAAATGTTATATGCTTAAACAATAAGTCCAAGGAATATGTAATTAGGAGAATGTAATTTAAACAAGTTAGATTTATGAGACCATTCTATTTCGTATACATATCCTAAACGTTCCTGATCATAGGATTGCCAATTGGGCATTGACAGTCTGTTAAGATCAGTATGTGCTATGTCTTCTCTTAGTGAGAGTGACTGGTTTCGAGTCATTGGTGTCATTGACACCAAGATAAGCATGTAGGTGCTCAATAACGAATGAGTCCACTGAACACGATCAACGAGGAGTTCTCATACTCATGTCACATGAGAACTCATGGTTGGGATAATGCAAAGTAGTCATTTGACCTGAGGCATCATAGTTGTCTTGTGGTTAAGTCCTTGATCTTTGACTATGTCAAAGTCACTCCATTCGAGGGTGTCCACGACATAGTTGGGGTTAAGCCACTTAGCCATGGAGGCAAGTGAATGCGCAACAAGGGATCTCTAACCTTCAAACCGTTTGAGGGAGAATACTCAATGATATGATTAAGAATCTCTGGCCAGAGTATGAATGAGATTTAGGAAGTCATTCCAAATCACATTCAAGGTAATCATATAAGTAAATAAATCACATTGGATAGTAGACATGAATAAACTATCAAACCAAACAATGTGGTCAAGAGTATTGTATTAGAGAAAGACCGTATTGCATTGTAATCCTAAACTGAATAGGTTCTCCACCTCTTCTGATTAGCTTGGGTAACCATGACATACTGCTAGCTGTCACTCATGGTTTGTGGAAGCCCTAAACGTGTATAATCACTAAAGGGAGAATTGAAAGTAAGTTTCAATTTACAATCGATTTGAAAGAGTTCTAATCGCCCACTACCTCGCTAAAAGGAACCTAATGGATCGTACACCGTGTAAGGTAGAGATTGAAGAAACAACGGAGATGAGTAAGGATAATTAAATGGTTTAATTATTTATTTATGGCAAGGATTAATTAATATGTTAATTAATCAAACGAATAAAGTTCGTTAAAAGACCACGGGTTAGTTTGGGGCCTCAAGGCCCAATGGGCTTCGAACGTCAAGCCCATTGACTTAAGTTGAATGACAACTTAATGACAAATAATTCACAAAGGCCTAAAAAGCCCAATGAAACCCTATGGCCGGCCATTTAGAGGAAGGGTAGTGAACTTGCTTTAATTACAAGTTTGCCACTCCAATGAATAAATGTATAAATATGACTTTATAGCCAAAATTCATTAAGGGTTTTTTTGAGGAAATTGGAGAGAACACAAAGCTCTCCTTTATCTCTAAAGAGGCTGGCCACCCTTGGAGGGATTAGCTAGTAATCTTCCACCTCCAAGGTCACTCATCTCTTCTTCACATCTTACCTTGGTGTGGAGACTTAGAGGTTCTCAATTTTGGGAACTTGGAGAAACCTTTTCTTCCATCCAAATCCATGGATCTAAGAAGCAAGGAATGAAGGCCCTATCTCTTGGGTGATTATCCTTTGCTTATGCAAAGAGGAATCAACAAAGGTATAATTTCTCAACTCACTTTGTTTTGAGTTGAGTCTTGGTTCACCTAACTACTAGGCTTTGAATTTCATGGGTAATGTTTTGTTTTGAGTGCATGCAAGCATGTTTCCGCCTTTAATTTGTTAATTGCATGTTATAGATGTTACTCAAATGAACATGTTTTTCACAAATTTTCCTTCAAGTGTTATCAGAGCCTAGGTCTAGTAGTTGGTGAATCCTTTTGGGTTTTGTATTTTCATAAGTTTATGATTTGAATGTTGTAATTGTTACAAGCTTTATTCTTGCTTCTTTGAATGTAAATTTTGCTAGAAAATTTTCCATCAAATGTTGTAGATGTAGTTCATATGAGCATGAATTTTGGAGCTAAAATTTGTTGCCAAGTTTTTGGGGATTTTCGGCCAAATCCAAAGGGTGGATTTTTGGGTTCTTGTTTGACTTGTTAAAAGTGTTTTAAGGTGACTTTTGGAAGCCCTAAGTACCCTAGGATGTTAACCCCATTTTGAGAAGTGAAAATTTGAGTTTTATTGAGTGAAAATGTTCATGGAACTCTTATGGGTTTTCATGGATGTTCTTAATTGTTCTTGAGGTTCTTACCAAGAACAAAAAAGTTTGATGTTTTG
Organism: Malus domestica; assembly: GCF_042453785.1. NCBI lineage: Eukaryota > Viridiplantae > Streptophyta > Magnoliopsida > Rosales > Rosaceae > Malus > Malus domestica. The sequence goes on from NC_091673.1 coordinate 24,366,494, forward strand.
ATTCAAAGTTTTGGTTAATTTCATAAAGTCTTTGTTTTGTGTTGGTTGGTGTGACTTATCTATCAACAAAAACATTTATTGAAATTTTGAAAGGTGATAGAAATGGTGATGGGTGTGTAAGAAGTACTTCTCTTACACACACACCACTTGCATGACTTTATTCACACCAACCTATTTCCACTTGCATGGCTTTATGACTTTGTTGAAAAATTTTCAAAATTTTGATGGTTTCACTCTCCAAAACCGGCCACCCTACAAGTGGGGTGTTTTTGGGGCTTTTATGCAATTACATAAAGTTTTGATACTTTTGTGTATTTTGTAGTTTGACCCAAATGACTTTATTCACACCAACCTATTTCCACTTGCATGGCTTTATGACTTTGTTGAAAAAATTTCAAAATTTTGATGGTTTCACTCTCCAAAACCGGCCACCCTACAAGTGGGGTGTTTTTTGGGCTTTTATGCAATTACATAAAGTTTTGATACTTTTGTGTATTTTGTAGTTTGACCCAAAAGTTTACGTATTTACGTAAAGGCCCAAAATCATTAAAGGACAAATTGTTTTGTTCCTTTAATGAAGTTTTTGAATTTGTTGAATTTTTGGGTTCTAGTTCTAATTACATGAAGTAATGAACTTTTGTGTTTTTACAAAATGAGCTCAAAAGTTTAAGTTTTGCAACATAGCCCAAAAGGTTGAGGTTATTGCATTTTGGCCCAAATTAGGTTGAGAACAAAATGGTTTTGTCTCTTTAAATGAGAATTGGATTTTCATTTCATTTAACTCCATTTAAATCAATTTTATGGATACAAAAACCAAATGAAAATGTTGCATTCAAGTTTAATTAGTTAAAGCGTTAATTAATTAAAGGGTGATTATGAACCTAAGCCTACGATAATTGAGCTATGTGAAAGGCCGTTTCAAATTTGTTTGAACCATGGGAATGTGTAGATTAGATTTTGGTTGTAATTTGATTTGATCAAATGTTGTAAAAGAGCATAAGCTCTTTTTTACTTTAAAGTAATTTGTATTAATCAAATGTTGTAAAGAGCATAAGCTCATCTTTACTTTGAAGTACTCCTTTCTTGTTTTATTTGATATGCATGAATATGGAGTAGCGGGTCCAACGCCCAATAAGACAACACGCCTTAATGTGATTAAACGCGTAACTAAAATCAATCACCATCCCTAGACCGAGATTCAACACTAGGCTCGTGTTGGATCTAATCAAAGGTTCATAATCATCCTAAGGCCCTAAGGCAACTATATAGTCCATCAATGAATGCAAACCTTATGTTAGTAGTACCATATACTCTTGCTTTAAAACCCGTTTTACAAGCATAGTGGGAGTATCATGTACAACTAAATCAATCACATGGACCAATAGTTGTAATAGGACCAAATTGTTTTAATAAGATTAAAATGTATGTTTATATGTGATGAGACCTAAAACCCTCAACCAAACCATTATTAAGTTGATAAGCGTGTGAATGCTTTTGAACACTCTTTCGTGGCCTTCCACCGTGGTAGGCTCCGATCGTTTGTGACTCGTACACCGACTTCACCCTATCATGGGGGAGTACAAAGTGCGTGCTTACACTCAGGATGGATCCTATACGCATACATGATGTTGTGAAGGTAGGCAACGAGAATGATCAACATCATATCATTGTGAGGTTGTTCTTGAACCCCTACCTGAACTTGCATGGTGGGAATGACTTAACTAAGTGCAATGGAGCCAACATCATATCATTGTGAGGCTTCATTCTTTAGAGGCCAAATAAGATGGGTACTTGCAAGAGATGCAAATGAGTAAGTGTACTCTCTTATTATTATTGATGCTAGCCAACATCATATCATTGTGAGGTGGGTTTGGTAATGATGAGTCTCCCATACCCTACTAAGAGTTTCCTCCAAAACTCTCGAATTCTGATGAGGGATATGGAATTTGCCAAAAATAGTGGGTGGTGCTATTTGATTTAAAGACCCGAATCAAATGGCTTAAAATCAATCATTTTATATTCGTTATGTATTTGTTTACCAATATATTTGCAAACGCTATCCAAAACTTGACAAAGAAAAGCCGAATGCTTTAGTTTCCGGACTTGGTACCACAATCCCAAAGATTGTCTTAAATGGATTCTATATGTACCTAAGTAGTCTAATCCTCACAATCTTCCTATTGATAATGTATCATTGGAAGAACATGTTAGATAAGTCTATCATAAAGAGGACAACACTTTTAATGTCATAGTTCTTCACTTACAAATCGTTGTATGAAGAAATAAGAGTTGCTTTGAACAACCCTTAGCTAATGCAAACACTAGTGCTTGTTTCTTTGTTAATTGAACAAAGAACTTGAGAAGAAAGCACAAGGGCATGGACACTTTATGTGCCATGATTCTTCACTTATAAATTGTTGTATGAAGAAGTGAGAGTTGCCTTGAACAACTCTTGAAAGTTTGTAATTATGTTTAGAACATAATGGTTGGTTGACAAAAATAGTCCATCAACATAGACTTATGATGATTTTGAATCATTGAGTGTTGAAGTGTTAAACCACTTCTAGAAACGGAAACTAGGCAAAGACTTCACCTTTGTGTCCCTATCCAAATGGTTCACTAAGTTTATTGTAAACTATATAGTGAACAGTAACCACACACTCTCCAAATCGTTTGATGTGTATAACACAATTGAAATAAGTTTCAAGAGAGATAGCGGGAGTTTAGGGACCATGACTATTGTAGTCAAAAGGAGAAGTCAAACGAAGAAAGCGAAATAAACTCCAAGGGAACAAACTTTCTTTATGAAAGGATGGACATTGGAAGGGGTATTTGCAAGAAATGTCTTGCAAGTGTCAAGAACACACCTTTCGAAGGTGTTGTAAATTGTTCTTGAAAAGTTCAAAACAGTTGGTTCTTCTACTTGAATGCTTGATTCCGTATTAGTAACTATGTTTTACAAATGTTGTAAAAGTGTGGTTAATAAAAAGTAGAAGATTAATAAGAGAAGAGAAAGTACTTCACATTCGGAACGTGAATCAAATGTATATCTCTGCGAAAGCAGATGGTACTTACTTCCTCATATGAACTACCAAAGAAATTGGAAAAACCAAAGATGGTCTTTACATTCCAATTTTAAGGAACTTAATTCCATCACTATAAGGGATGGATGAATGTTTTGTTTGACAAAACATTGTTCTTTATTAATGAATGATTAGATTATTGTAATCTAATTTATTGTCTCTATAGTAGAGATGATATGGTAGTGTTAACTGTTTAGAATATAACGATGCTTAAAACCCAAAAGGTTGCAAGGTAGTGACTAATCCCAACTGAGTTGTGATACCTTTAAAACATAAATTATGAGTTGGTCATAGATGGATGCTTTGGATCGTTAGATCCGGATCCAATACCTTCTTATTAAAATTGTATGGAGGCGAAATGTTTGAATCTTTATTCTTTTGGAAAGAAGAAAGAATCACAAAGTTGTTGAGGTTAATTCACTTAGATGTTAGTGGCACTTGTCCACAACATAATACTACTCATGTTGTATGACATTCACCGAAGATCACTCTCGGTTGGACTATAGTTTATTTTGAATAAACACAAGTCCGAATACTTTGCAAAAGGTTTCAAAGAATTCAAGAAATGTAAGTTGATGAGTAAGACGTCTAAAGTATTTACCTCCTTAGATTTGATCCAAGGAAAGGTAACACTTTAGAATAGTTTCCTTGAAAGATATCAAGGAAAGAAGCATCATATGATAATGCATTTCTCCATTAGGAGAAGAACGAACTTGAATAAGATTTAGTTCGTTGGATGTTATCAATTACCCATATTTAGGATATATGCTTCTAAGACAATATGATTGTCAATTAGAAGATCTTCCAAAATTTTCATGACTCCATAAGATGTAGTTGGAAAGAAAGACAAATCTTAATCATGTTAAGATTTGGGGTTGTGTGCTAATAAGCAATATTTGTTTGAGAATTATCTTGTGGATATCCTTAAATTAACCTTTGGATATCACTTCTATAAACCAACTAACAAATGTTGTTTTGTTGGGTAGTTCATTGTAATCCTACACTAGGATTTGCCTAAGATAGAGCAAATGAACGAGGGATAGAACTCAAAGAATGGGTTCTTTGAGAAACAAGATAGTGATCAACAAATATAACAACCTAGTTCCTATACCACAAGCTCCAAGGTAGTCGAGAAGGATTTATAAACCGTCTCAGTTGAATGGTTTGAACTTTATGACTATGTCATAAAGTTGCACCTCTTAATTCGAAAGAAATAAGAATGAAAATCCTTATGACTACATTGAGTGTATATACGATATATACTCAAGGAAATGGTAAAGTACCATTTGATCCGAAATAATGAAACCTCCATAGCTAATTGGTAGCTTAAGGTGACTACAATTAAAGAGATTGGTTGACTTGGAAGAAACCATCTTTGACGTAGTCTTGGTTTCAATTAATTCGAAGATTGCTAGCTACAACTAAATGGTGATTCAATGTTTGGACATAATATGGGTTTTCGAAACCATTATTAAGATAGTCTTGATAATATATATCTAAAACTATGAATCACAAGACATGTAAGTTGTAGAGATCCAACCATCATGGATCTTAGCAAGCTAGTGGGAGTTATAAGCGTCTTATGAGAGAAAGATCAAATCAATTGATTTCTCATAAAGATGTAAATTAATCTTTTGTTTACTAAGTTTACAAAAGATTAGTGGGAGTTAATCATATTCCTAAAATTGAATATATATGATATATTAATTTTGGAAATGAATAGAATACTTCTTCGTTAAAGTTATGACTTTAAAACATTATATGAAGATAGAATGTATATAGGAGATATAGTCTAAATACATGGGATAGAAATCTATAATGATATATTTCAAGATATCATTGGATTATATCAATCCTTAATAATAGACAAAAGATGCTAGGAAGTTTCTCATATGATGATAAACTTCAATTAGAAGGACGACTCTAGTGAGACTAGCAAGTTGCCCTTCTCAAAGGGAACGTACCCTTTGACTCCCAAAGAAATAATGCGTAAATAGAATCCTTTATGCATACGCAGAAAGGTGATTTATGTATTTCATATTGTATGAAAAACATTCATATGAGTTGTACCTAGAAAGGTACAAGACGATATCAGTGCAAGCCCAGGATCAGAACCATAGCAACCGTCAAGTGAGTCCTTGAGTATTTAAGAAATACTAAAGGATAGATTCCTCAAAGAATGAGGAAGAATTAGAGTAACGTAATGGAAGCGTAAATGTATTAGATTATGAATCTAATCCATCATTGGATGTTTCTTCATTATGAATGAAGAGATAATCATATATCTCTTTATTATAACTAAAAGAGATATTTGGATGGAAACATTAAAAGTAATGACTTTAGTGTGTTCCATTGTGAATGCAAAATATATTGCCATATAGAAGCTTACAACAATGTTGTTTGGATGGGAAAGTTCATTTATGAACTCTCTATTCGGTTCCAACCAGAAAGTGTCTCTAGTGTATTGACACTATGACACTAATGGGGCGATAGCTCAAGCCAGGGAATCAAGGTCTCATCACGATCCGAACTCAAATGAGAGACTGAACCACATGATTGAGAATCATGTATAATGGTGACATCGTTATTCTCAAGGTTGCTTCTATGGATAACATATAGATATCCATTGTCTAGGCCTACTACTCAGCCATTTTTGAAATGACTACAGAAGACGTATCATCACTGATGACCAAGCTAATTGGCTCTAGTGCAAGTGGGAGATTGTTGGAAATGTGCCCTAAAACCAATCATATGATGATACTTTACGGACATTTCACATGTTAAACTAATCTAGTTTAATATCAACGGCATAGATTATTGTTTTAAGCCGTCTCATATAAATGTTATATGCTTAAACGATAAGTCCAAGGAATATGTAATTAGGAGAATGTAATTTAAACAAGTTAGATTTATGAGACCATTCTGTTTCGTATACATATCCTAAACGTTCCTGATCATAGGATTGCCAATTGGGCATTGACAGTCCGTTAAGATCAGTATGTGCTATGTCTTCTCTTAGTGAGAGTGACTGGTCTCGAGTCATTGGTGTGATTGACACCAAGATAAGCATGTAGGTGCTCAATAACGAATGAGTCCACTGAACACGATCAACGAGGAGTTTTCACACTCATGTCACATGAGAACTCATGGTTAGGATAATGCAAAGTAGTCATTTGACCTGAGGCATCATAGTTGTCTTGTGGTTAAGTCCTTGATCTTTGACTATGTCAAAGTCACTCCATTCGAGGGTGTCCATGGCATAGTTGGGGTTAAGCCACTTAGCCATGGAGGCAAGTGAATGCGCAACAAGGGATCTCTAACCTTCAAACCGTTTGAGGGAGAATACTCAATGATATGATTAAGAATCTCTGGCCAGAGTATGAATGAGATTTAGGAAGTCATTCCAAATCACATTCAAGGTAATCATATAAGTAAATGAATCACATTGGATAGTAGACATGAATAAACTATCAAACCAAACAATGTGGTCAAGAGTATTGTATTAGAGAAAGACCGTATTGCATTGTAATCCTAAACTGAATAGGTTCTCCACCTCTTCTGATTAGCTTGGGTAACCATGACATACTGCTAGCTGTCACTCATGGTTTGTGGAAGCCTTAAACGTGTATAATCACTAAAGGGAGAATTGAAAGTAAGTTTCAATTCACAATCGATTTGAAAGAGTTCTAATCGCCCACTGCCTCGCTAAAAGGAACCTAATGGATCGTACACCATGTAAGGTAGAGATTGAAGAAACAACGGAGATGAGTAAGGATAATTAAATGGTTTAATTATTTATTTATGGCAAGGATTAATTAATATGTTAATTAATCAAACGAATAAAGTTCGTTAAAAGACCACGGGTTAGTTTTGGGCCTCAAACCCCAATGGGCTTCGAACGTCAAGCCCATTGACTTAAGTTGTATGACAACTTAATGATAAATAATTCACAAAGGCCTAAAAAGCCCAATGAAACCCTATGGCCGGCCATTTAGAGGAAGGGTAGTGAACTTGCTTTAATTACAAGTTTGCCACTCCAATGAATAAAGGTATAAATATGACTTTATAGCCAAAATTCATTAAGGGTTTTTTTGAGGAAATTGGAGAGAACACAAAGCTCTCCTTTCTCTCTAAAGAGGCCGGCCACCCTTGGAGGGATTAGCTAGTAATCTTTCTCCTCCAAGGTCACTCATCTCTTCTTCACATCTTACCTTGGTGTGGAGACTTAGAGGTTCTCAATTTTGGGGACTTGGAGAAACCTATTCTTCCATCCAAATCCATGGATCTAAGAAGCAAGGAATGAAGGCCCTATCTCTTGGGTGATTATCCTTTGCTTATGCAAAGAGGAATCAACAAAGGTATAATTTCTCAACTCAATTTGTTTTGAGTTGAGTCTTAGTTCACCTAACTACTAGGCTTTGAATTTCATGGGTAATGTTTTGTTTTGAGTGCATGCAAGCATGTTTCCGCCTTTAATTTGTTAATTGCATGTTTTAGATGTTGCTCAAATGAACATGTTTTTCACAAATTTTCCTTCAAATATGGTGCGGTTAGAAGTGTTTAAGGTCAGAAACTATGGAGAATGGTGAAGTATGGATGCATCTAGGAGTGGTGGATGATTTCTGGCGTGAATGGGTGATTGAATGGATGCTTTGTGGCTGCAACAAGGAAGTTTATTTAAAGGATTTCAGGAAATATAACCCTAGGTTATTTAGGTAATCAGAAATTAAGTCACAAGCTTCTAGAAATAGGAAATCAAATCAGAAAACTAAGGGAAATTGGCTAAGATATGCGGCAAGGGAACAAAACACAATAGGAATGTGTTTTAATGCAAGGAAATAGGAAATAACCCTCTCCCTTGCACGGCAAGGAAGAGGAAAGGTTAAGGGGGTGCGGCTGTGATGTAGGAAAGGTTTAGGGAAAGGTTTAAATGTCCTAAAACTGAAGGGAAAGGGTTCCCTTGCACGGCAAGGAAGAGGGGATTGTGGAAAGGTCATGTGAGGTGCGGCATTGACTTAGACCATGCAAGAAATATGTGCTTAATGTCCTAGAATACTTAGGAGGCATTCAAAGTGGCTGGAACATAAGGACTTTTAGATTTACTAAAGGTCAAACCAAAATAGAAAACCTTGGCTTAACTTTCCTACTTCAAGTAGGAACCCTTGTTGGAGTAGGAATCCTTGTTCTTCTAGGAATCCTCATGTGAGTAGGAATACATCTTCAATTAGGAATCCTTGTTCTTCTAGGAATCCTCATGTGAGTAGGAATCCATCTTCAATTAGGAATCCTTCATTGGTTAGGAATCCAAACTTCTTCAAATCTTCAATTACGTCCATTCCTTTTGCTCCAAGCTTGTGATAATCATTCCAAGCCCAATTTTCTCCAAAAGGCACCAAATTGCATCCTTTACCCTTAGAATCTGAAAACACACAAAAGTGACTTTAAACACTAAAATAACTAAGGAAACACAACGTAAATGCACGAGAACAAGTCAATTAAGTCACATAAATATGCTCCTATCAACTGGTCAATTCAATGTTCGCCGAACAGATTGGGAAGAACATGGAAGTTTACGTGGATGATATGCTAGTCAAGAGCAAACATGCTAACCAAAACATCACTAACCTATCTGAAACTTTCACCATTCTTAAGAGGTATCGAATAAGGTTGAACCCCAAGAAATGTGCCTTCGGCGTAGGCTCTGGCAAATTCTTAGGTTTCATGATAAGCCAACGAGGCATTGAGGCTAATCCCGAAAAGATCAAAGCAATCCTTGACATGAAGGAACCGGTAACTTCAAAAGACATCCAGAGCCTTACTAGCAAGGTGGTAGCCTTAACTAGGTTCATCTCTAGGGCCACAGACAGATGTGCTTCTTTCTTCAAAGCACTTAAGGGAAGTAAGAAGTAGATTACATGGACTGATGAATGTGCTGAGGCATTCAAGAACCTCAAAGACTACATGAGTAAAGCCCATCTGCTCTAAAAACTTGAGGTTGGTGACACTCTCATTATCTATCTGTCGGTATCGACTTCAGCAGTAAGTTCCGTTCTCATTCGAAATGATGGTAATGTCGAACGGCCTGTCTACTACGCTAGTAAGGCCTTACAAGATGCAGAGACACGATACTCCAACATTGAGAAATTGGCTCTAGCATTGGTCATGTCTGCTCGAAAACTTCACCCTTACTTCCAAGCACACTCTATCATCGTGCTTACCAATCATCATCTTCGACAGATACTTCAAAGTCCTGACATTTCCGGGCGAATGATCAAATAGGCAATAGCATTGGGTGAGTTTGACATCTCTTACCAACCAAAGCCAGCTGAGAAGGGCTAAGTAGTGGCAGACTTCATCGCCGACTTCACATATCCTGTTGACATTGTTTCTATGCCTAAAGAAGTAGTTTCATTACCTTTGGAAGCTCAGAAAATAGAACCAACAACCCCAGCATGGAGTCTATATGTTGATGGCTCGTCCAACCAACAGGGTTGTGGAGCAGGACTAGTCCTTACGACCCCTGACAAAGTGGTGATGGAGTATGCTATTCGTTTCAAATTCAAGGCGTTGAACATTAAGGCCGAATATGAAGCCCTCCTTGCAGGCTTACGTTTGGCTAAACACCTTGGGGTTAAACGAATTGATATCTTCAGTGACTCCCAGTTGGTGGTTAACCAGGTCACCAATAACTTTAACGCTAAGGATAGCTTCATGGCAACATATCTGGCACAAACACAATTGTTGCTCAAACACTTCCACTACCAGATCACCCAAAATCCTCGAGCGGCAAACAGTCATGCAGATGCTTTGGCTCGCCTCGCCTCAGCGGTGGAAGACAAGATTGGGAGAAAAATTCAGGTCAAATTGTTGGCAACACCAAGCACCATGGCTGCAGAAGTGTGCAACTTACAACAAGGAGATAGTTGGATTACCACAATTTATAGATTCCTTGCTCATGGCACTCTTCCAAATGACAAAGTCCAAGCTAAGCAGATTCGATATAAGGCTACCCGTTACTTGATCATTAATGACCAACTCTACAAGCGGGGTTTTAACCTACCATACCTAAGATGCCTTACGCCCGCAGAGGCGGAAACTATCCTTCGGGAAATACATGAAGGAGTCTACGGAGATCATGCTGGATCTCGATCCTTAGCACACAAGGCTTTTTGCCAAGGATATTACTGGCCAACACTCCACCAAGATGCCATCAGAATATCCCGCTCATGTGATAAGTGTCAACGCTACGCAACTATTCCTCATTCCCTTCCCGACCCGTTCACTCCTATGATCAGCCCTTGGCCTTTCACCTAATGGGGACTTGATTTGATTGACCCAATGCCTGCAGGGAAGGGCAAGGTTCGCTATGCAATCGTTGCAGTTGACTACTTCACAAAGTGGGTCGAAGTAGAACCCTTGGCAACCATTACTGAGGTAAAAATAGAAGACTTCGTATGGAAGAACATCCTTTGCAGATTCAGCATTCCCAATGCGATAGTCACTGACAACGGGCGACAGTTCGACAACAATAAGTTCAGGATCTACTGCTCTAAGTTCAACATCAACTTATGTTTTGCCTCCCAATCTCATCCCCAGTCTAATGGACAAATTGAAGCCATCAACAAAATAATCAAGCGAACTTTGAAAACCAGCTTGGACAAGGCTCAAGGTTGTTGGCCAAAAGTTGTACCCCAAGTTCTTTAGTTATACCGCACTTCATATCGGACATCAACAGGAGAAACCCCATTCTCACTTGCCTTTGGTACAGAGGCAGTTGTCCCAGTAGAGCTTGGGCAAGCAACATTCTGAGTCTAGAACTACGTGCAAAGCAAAAATGACAAATAAATTACCCTTAAATTAGATCTAGTTGAGGAACACAGAAACCAGGCTCACTTAAGGAATGTCGCCTACAAGCAGCGCATATCCAACTACTATGACTCAAGGGTCAAACCTCGTTCTTTCAAAGTGGGGGACTGGGTATTGAAGAAAAGATTACTCTGCGACAGAGTCCCGAGTGAAGGAACACTTAGTCCAGACTGGGATGGACCATTTGAAGTTGTTGGCATCAGTCGCCCTGGCTCCTACAGGCTTAGAAACTCCGATGGCAAGACCCTTGGCCATCCATGGAATGTTGATCACTTGAAGTACTATTACAAGTAAACTCACACTGTACAAGTGTTAAGCTTTAGTCGTTCGACATCCTATGTAACGAAGACTATTTGGCATGAATTCAATAAAGAGGTGATTTAGACAACTCGATCCTAATCCTCTTACATTCCTAGCAATGAAAAATTCGGGTTCAAAGCTTCAACATAAATGCTTCCAACATGAAACAAAGTCTAAGTCTATGTCAACAAGACTATACAAATAAACGAATAGCTTCACAGTATATTCGTTCAATCATACATTCCAACACATTCATACATAAGCCAACTGTGCTTTGAAAGGGTTCAACATATTTTGTGTCATTCGACATTTGCTACAATGTGCCTAGACACCTTGCCTTTATTCTCACCAACCAGGTGATGAAATGTGAAGAATGAACTCATCTTCATACCACCAACCAGGTGATGAAATGTACAACCCGTACTCTAATATCATTTAGCAACTTGCCACTTATGCCACCAACCAGGTGAAGAAGGAACTCATCTTCATGCCACCAACCAGGTGATGAAATGTACAACCTGTACTCTTCTTCATGCCACCAACCAAGTGATGAAATGTACAACCCGTACTCTCCTTCATGCCACCAACCAGGTGATGAAATGTACAACCCGTACTCTAATATCATTTGACAACTTGCCACTCATGCCACCAACCAGGTGAAGAAGGAACTCATCTTCATGCCATCAACCAGGTGATGAAATGTACAACCCGTACGCTAATATCATTTGGCAACTTGCCATTCATGCCACCAACCAGGTGATGAAATGTACAACTTGTACTCTAATATCATTTGGCAACTTGCCATTCATGCCACCAACCAGGGGAAGAAGGAACTCACCTTCGTACCACTAACCAAGTAATGAAAGCAACTCACCATTCATTCCACCTATCAGAAGACGAGTGGTACAACTTGTACATGTGAACTCTTAGCATTCACAAATAATCAAAAACCCTCAAGCTTGACAACTCAACTAGGGGAGCACTTATGCCCAACAAGAGTTATAGTCACCAACAAAGTCTTATTGCAAGCCAACAACAACTTCAATGCATGGCATACGAAGATCAAGCTATTCAACCCTCTTGCATTTGCTTCAGACATTTCTCCTCTGTAACAATGCAAACACTACAACTCGTAGAAAGCTTCACACACTCTTGATCAAGACAGTGTGAAGCAAAACCAATTTATGGTACCAACAAAAGCTTCATCAATGGAGGGCAACCACAATTCTCCAAAGCTTCACACTCTTGATCAAGACAATGTGAAGCAAAACCAATTTATGGTGCCAACAAGAGCTTCATCAATGGAGGACAACCACAATTCTCAAAAGCTTCACACACTCTTGATCAAGACAGTGTGAAGCAAATCCAATTTATGGTGCCAACAAGAGCTTCATCAAAGGAGTTCAACCACAATCCTCAAAAGCTTCACACACTCTTGATCAAGACAGTGTGAAGCAAAACCAATTTATGATGCCAACAAAAGGTTCATCAATGAAGGGTAATTACAACTCGTAGAAAGCTTCACACACTCTTAATCAAGACTGTTCAAAGCAAATTCAATTTATATGGTTCATCCAACCTTTGACTACTACAAGGTGTCGCTTGCATCACAATCTCTTGCTCAACAGTGTGGAAGCAAAATTTGTATATGTTGTCTCTCCCACATTTTCAAATTTCTAGTTTCCCAAAAAAAAAATTAAATTGGGAAATTCAACAAATTTCTAGTTTTCCAAAAAAAATAAAATTGGGAAATTCAACAAAGCTTCATCAATGGAGGACAACTACAAATTCTCAAAAGCTTCACACTATCTTGATCAAGATAGTGTGAAACAAAATCAATTCGTGATACCCAACAAAGCTTCACCACAAAAGCTTCACCAACAAAAGCTTCGTCAATGAAGGACAACTACAAATTCTCAAAAGCTTCACACTATCTTGATCAAGATAGTGTAAAGCAAAATCAATTCGTGGTACCTAACAAAGCTTCACCAACAAAAGCTTCATCAATGGAGGACAACTACAAATTCTCAAAAGTTTCACACTATCAATTTGAAAATTTAAAAATTCGGAAATTAAAAAATTCGAAAATTCGAAGAAAAAAAAATCGAAAAACAAATTGCCTAGGCCTCCTCTTCTTTGGGCCTAACAAATTTCATAACAAATATATACGAAGAAGGAGTTTGGGCTACCACTTAGAAAGGAAATGCCTCATTCGTCAACTCCCTCGACTGGAGACTTGGGGGACTCCTACCATATGCTACTGCACCTTGATACTCGGAAGTCTAACGACCACTCAGTGACTTGGATTTTTCAAGTCTCCAAATGAGAAATTTTCCTCACTCGGGAAATTAAGGGAGCACTACCTTAACCTACATGCTTCACTCACAAAGCTTCAACATACAAGCTTCAACAAAAGGAAAAATTCAAAGAACTTAGTGAAGAAGGCCTTGGTGTATTTAACACAATACGTTGAAATGAAGCAAAGCTTGTTTATTGATATCTCCGATAAGTTACAAATATGTACATATACATGAATCAAAATAAACAAACAAGAAGGAGCCTTCACAAAGGTTGCTTAGGAGAAGTCTCAGCAGTCGGCAGAGCCCCATAAAAAGGAGGCACTCGAGGGTGATTATTCGGAGCCTCAGTACTAGGCAAAAGCCCAGAAGGAGGAGGCTCTGAAGGTTGATCATTTGGAGCTTCATTACATGGTACAGCCCTAGAAGACGAAGGCAGTAAATGCCTTTGGAACAAACCCACAAACCTCTGATGATCAAGTAAAATCTGACCATCAGATTCCGGCAGCTGGTCGAGCTTCATCTTCATGTTTGTAGCATAGTCATGTGCGAGCCTGTGCAACTATTTATTCACATGCTTGAGCCCTCTGATGTCCTGTTTGAGACTTATCACTTCAGCCGCCAATGATTCAACTTGGCGGGTTAGAGCAAATAGGTGTTGGGCTATATTAGACATATAACCTGCACACTGAACACTGAGAGCCAGAGAATCCTTAACAGCTAACTCATCAGACCGTTTGGAAAGTAGTCTGTTATCTTTGAGAGTGAGAAGGTTCATGGCCACTACTGCAGCGATCATATCATTCTTCATCACAGAGTCCCCAACGGTAAGAAGACCAGTAGGGGATAAGAAGGATGGGCACCATATGTTGTCTTAAGAAGGCATGGCTGCCTCTTCAGCAAAGTTCAAGTCAAAACGACGGTCGGATGGGCCAGACATTCTTAGAAATGATGAAGGATAAATGAGGTGCAATAAATCTCTGAAGTAAGAGGAAAATTCGTACAAGCAATAACTCTCTGAATGTACTCCTTACACACAATTGGTGCCCTTATAAAAGAAAGGGCAATAGAGCCGTTGGTTCAAAAATCGAAGAGGCACCACTTTCCACACGCAACATCAGCTCCTCAGGTACCACATATAACTTTGCCAAAGATCTCTGACAAAGTTTAGATACATAAATTTTGAAGGTCCAGCTACCCTACTATTACCCACAAGGGTAAACGAACAGCACCACTGCTTGATAACAAGAAAATCCTAATGTGTGTCAACCTCCGTGCTCCGTGGCAAGGCAGACTAGCAAGAATGCCCAACCTTTACTCACATTCGAGAAAACACTCCCAACAAGATTGCTTGCTCAAAAATTGAAAAGGAACCACTCTCCGAATCTCGAGAGCCAGACTCCCAACAGGATTACTTTCTCAAAAATCGAAGAGACACTGCTCTCCGAATCTTAAGAGTCAGACTCCCAACAGGATTGCTTTCTCAAAAATTGAAGAGACACCGTTCTCTGAATCTTGAGAGCCAGATCCCGGACAGGATTGCTTGTTCGAAAATCGAAAAGGCACCGCTCTTCGAACTTTGAGAGCCAAATTTCCTTGGATAAGCTTGTCTGCATTCTTTACACGCAACATCAGCTTTCCAGATACCACAGACCACTTTTTCAAAGCGCTCTGACGAAGTTAAAACATGTGAAGCGTGCAGCTCCCACTACATTGCTATGACCAAGAATGGTAAAGGAATAGCATTATTACTTGCTCAAAAATCGAAGAGACACTACTCTCCGAATCTCGAGAGCCAGACTCCCAACAGGATTACTCTCTCAAAAATCGAAGAGGCACCACTCTCCGAATCTCAAGAGCCAGACTCCCAACAGGATTGCTTTCTCAAAAATTAAAGAGGCACCGCTCTCCGAATCTCGAGAGTCAGATCCCGGATAGGATTGCTTGTTCAAAAATCGAAGAGGCAGCGCTCTCCGAACTTCGAGAGCCAGATTTCCTTGGATAAAGCTTGTCTATAATCTTCACATGCAACATCAACTTTCCAGATACCACATACCATTTTTTCAAAGTGCTCTAACAAAGTTAAAACACGTGAAGCTTGCAGCTCCCACTACATTGCTATGACTAAGTAGGGTAAAGGAATAGCACTACTACTTGTTGTTAAGGAGATTCCTATATATGTCGACCTTCATCCTCCACAGATAAGCAAACCTGTAAATAAATAAAAAATGCTTAACTTTTCTTCACATCGAGAAGGCACTCTCAGCAGTGTCTCTCGAAATACTCAGCTTTTTTTCCTCCCGATAATACCTCTGCAAACAAGCCACACTAGAGCAAGAGTATCTCATATCATCAGGGTTAAAAGCAAGAGTATCCCTTATCATGCTTTTTCCCTGTCTTTTCCTTTGGCCTTGTTCTTACCTGCAAGACAAGGAGAAAGAGAGCAATCAGTCAGCACTTGGAATCAAGCTTCCAGTTAGGAACTGACTGCCTGGAACCATTTGCCTGATTACTGACCTGACATTACTCTCGAGTACTCATCTTCAACATCTTATGCTTCTAGAGAAGATACCACATCTGCCTGAGGAACATATAGGGCAAGTGAGAAGGATGCAAGGAAGCATGTGGAGACAAGCGTAACAGAACACGTGCTGATACATCCACTACTTTGTCAACAGCAAAAGTATCCCATATCATCAGGGTCGAACGTACTCTAGATTTGATGGACTTGTTTTGACCCTCAAATTCTTGAGTCGGCCTTATACTCTGGAGGAAACCAGAAAACCTTCCAGCCCAGTTCAAGAATAAGCTTGTGGAAAGTTACTTCTTCAAAAGCAAAAGTATCTCATATCATATCTTCTCCATTTGTTTCTCCTTATCCTTGGTGCTATTTACGACACAAGAAGAAGGAGAACAATCAACTAGAAGCCGAAGTCGAACCTCCGATCCAGGTTGCTTGCTTGGAAGTGTGATTGCTTACCTTATCTGTTACCTCCTTCGGCAAATCTCCTAGCTTGATGACTTGGGGGACTCCTACTATAGGGTTTGTATCGCACTTGACCAAGCCCAAAACTACAAGTAAGCTTTAAGTGAAATTGATACATTACCTTGTGCATCTTCATCGGTTAAAGATACCACCCTTGGATGGAGAAAAAGTACTTCCAGAAAAGATGCCACATCTACATATGAGACAGATAAGGCAAGTGAAAATGATACCACACTTCGGTACTTAGAAGTTTCGTGATTATTCAATGGCTTGGATCTTGCAAGTCCCTAACTGAGGAGTTTCCCTCACTCGGGAACTTAGGGGAGCACTGTTTGTACCATACTTGATCAATCCTGAAACTACTGAGCATTGGTCAACGTTATATCGTCAAGGACCCAGAAGAGTTTCCCTTCAACCAGGAGGCCAATCACAGCACGACACGTGTCGACATCAGAAGCCAATCATAGCGCGACACGTGTTAATATCAGAAGCCAATCACAACACGACACGTGTCAATGTCAGAATGAAACTAGAAACTCTCTTCTATAAATAGAGATCATTCTCTCACAATATTTCTTAATGTCATTTGTACTAAATCATTCATTAATACTCACTAAAGGAAAGCTTGAACCTATGTATTTGTGTAAACCTTTCACAATTAATGAGAACTCCTCTACTCCGTGGATGTAGCCAATCTGGGTGAACCACGTACATCTTTTTTTTGCTTCCCTATCTCTATCCATTTACATACTCATCCACACTAGTGACCGGAGCAATATAGCGAAGGTCATAAACTTGACACTTTCTGTTGTACCAAGGTCCTCACTGATTTTGTACATCAACAGTATTATTTTATAAAATAAAAAATACTAATACTTTATTGCCTATTGTCATGGCTATTCAGTTTAGGAGTGGAGATGCAAAAGGTTCATTGAAGGCAATTACTGTTTATTAAAGGCTATTCAATAGTGAGTTGCCCTAGGGGCCTTTGCAACACTAGAGTTGGTCTAATGTTTGTCAAATCCCACTCTCCACCATTGATTGCAATATTTTCATCTCACAGACTGAGTCCTTCAGTCTCCCATTCTCCATTCATTCACGACTCGAGACTCGAGCTCAAGTCGAGTCCTCAAAAGTAGCCATTCATTAACAACGAACATCTCAGACTCCACACCCCTAAACTCCGTCTTCATCTCCCTCTTTCTGGCGAAATGCGAGTGGTGGTAACCATCAACAACCACCATCACCATCATCTCTCCAAATTGAGACCACCACCGTCATCTCATCTCCTTCCAAATTAAGGTAATATAATTTCTGAACTCTTAATTTTTAACTCTCTGGTTAATTTTCTGGGTTTAGGGATTTATGGTTATCTACAATCTCTGATTCTCTTTGATCAATTTTTGGATTTGAGAGTTAGGGTTTTCTACAATCTCTCAGTCTATTCGGCAATTCTTCATACCCCAAACACAATCCACAAATTTTCCTTCGTAGAAATTGGGAATTTGGAATTTGGGGATTTAGGGTTCAAATGTTCATACCGTACCAACTGGGCATTCCATAATGTTTGAAATTTGAATTGGGAATTAATGTATTGTTCAAACTTGCAGACTTGTTGTATAGCACTGAATGGAAATTTATTTATTGTCCAAATCTACAAATGTACAACACCTTCCTAAGATCTTCAAGTGTTCAACAACTTGTTCAATGTGCAATCTCTGCTTTGAATCTACAAGCTTGAAAGTAAATTGAGTATTTTATTGATAGTGGAAACTATTTGTAAAACTATAATTTAGAGATTCTGTTTACAAGGCTCAAAGTTTTGAATTTCCAAAAAGCTATATGGTTTCTCTTCCCAGTCCCTACTCATTTTGTTTCTTGTTTGGCATCTCTTTGCAGATGTTTACATGAATCAATTGGTGATTAATCTCAGTCCATATCATGAATTCGTTTAAAGATCATAAACGTCAATCAGTAATTTTGGTTTTTTCTAGGCAACGATATATGTAAAGGGAGATGGATGTAAATATACTTATGTATAGCTATATATGGAAACAAAACTTTGTAATCAAGGAGGCTTCTTCTGCAAGAGTAATAAATTATTAAACAATTTATTTTTTTTTTCAAAATAAATAATAGTTGGACTCGTGGACCCGTCCCGAACCGGCCCCCTTTTTTTGGGTTGGGTTAGGTCCAGTTCCAAAGTTCAGATTTCTTATACCTAGCCTGACTCGTCTCGTTACATTTTAAAAAGGTCCAGTTCGGTTCCTTCAAATTTGGACCCGGCCTGGCCTGTGCCCAGCCCTAGATAGGATGAGATGAAAAATTAATGATTTTGGAAAATTGATATAAAAAATCGCTTAAATTTTTGTCCATATAACAAAATGGAAAAGCTCTATAAGTTCATTTGACATTTCAAAATAATTTCCTTGTTTCTTTTACTCATTATTTGACTCGTAGATTTTACTTACACATTAAGTCTTCTTTCCGAGGAGAATGATTGGTCTCGAGTCATTAGTGCAAATGACACCAAGATAAGTATGTAGGTGCTCAATAGAGAGTGAGTCCACTGAACACGATCAATAAGGAGTTCTCATACTCATGTCACATGAGAACTCATGGTTGAGATATTGCAAATTAGTCCATTAACTGAGACATCATAGTTGTCTTGTGGTTAGGTCCTTTGTCTTAGCTTGTGTTAAAGGCATTCCATTTGAGGTGTCCACGGAATAGTTGGGCCTATGCTACTTTATCACGTGGGCTTGTGAATGTACAACAAGAGATCTTTAAACTTCAAACAGTTGAGGGAGAATACTCTATGATGGCCAAAGTATGAATGAGATTTAGGAAGACGTTCCAAATCACATTCAAGGTAATCATATAGACAAGCAAATTACACTAGATAATAAACATAAAATAAACTATCAACTAAAATGTGATCAAGAGTATTGAATTGGAAAAAGACCGTATTGCATTGTCATCCCAAACTGAATAAGTTCTCCAACCTTTTTTTATTAGCTTGGGCAACCATGACATACTGCTAGGTGTCACTCATGATTTGTATAAGCCTTGAAGATGTATAATCACTAAAGGGAGAATTGAAAGTAAGTTGTAATTCATAATCTATTAGAAATAGTTATAATAGCTCGCTGCCTCGCTAAAATGAACTTAATGGATCGCACATTGTGTAAGGTAGTTATTGAAGGATATCACGAAGATGAGTAAGGACAATTCAATAGTTTACTTGTATATGGCTAGGATTAATTAATATGTTAATTAATCATATGAAAGGTTTGTATGGGGCCTTAAGTAAATTTTGGCTTCAGGGCCCAAATAGGTTTTGGTCCACAAGTCCCATTGAGTTTAAGTTGTATGACAAGTAAAACAAAATGAGAACTAACCCAAACACAAACACTATGGCCGGCCATGCTAGAGGAAGAGTGAGGTTAGTTCTTATTATGATTATGTCACTCAATGTAAGGGACTATATAAGTGACTTTACAACCTCACCCTTTATTAGGGTTTCAAGAGGCAAAAGAGAGAAAACACTTGTCTCTCTTTTCTTCAAAGAGGCCGGCCACCATGGTAACACATTGCAAGCATTTTGTTCTTCCATGGTCACTCATCTTCTTCCTCAACCATCTTTGGTGTCAGAATTTAAAGGCCCTGTCTTTTGCAGGCTTTTGGAGAATCCTTTCTTCCATCCAAATCCAAGAAGACGTGGAGCCAAGAAGCAAAGTTCATCCATCCATATCCATGAAGGATATTTTGTGAAAAACATGTTCATTTGAGCAACATCTATAGCATGCAATTAACAAATTAAAGGCGGAATCATGCTTGCATGCACTCAAAACAAAACATTACCCATTAAATTCAAAGCCTAGTAGTTAGGTGAACCAAGACTCAACTCAAAACAAAGTGAGTTGAGAAATTATACCTTTGTTGATTCCTCTTTGCATAAGCAAAGGATAATTACCCAATAGATAGGGCCTTCATTACTTGCTTCTTAGATCCATGGATTTGGATGGAAGAATAGGTTTCTCCAAGTTCTCAAAATTGAGAACCTCTAAGTCTCCACACCAAGGTAAGATTTTAAGAAGAAATGAGTGACCTAGAGGAAGTAAGATTGCTAGCTATTTTCCTCTAGGTTGGCCGGCCTCTTTAGAGAGAAAAGAGAGCTTGTGTTCTCATCCTTTCCCCAAAAGAAAACCCTAAATGAATTTTGGCTATAAAGTCATATTTATACCTTCCTTCATTGGAGTGGCAAACTTGTAATTAAAGCAAGTTCACTACCCTCCTCTAAATGGCCGGCCTTAAGGGTTTATTGGGCTTTCAAGCCCTTTGTTTATTCAAGTTGTCATACAACTTGAGTTAATGGGCTTGACATTCAAATCCCATTGGGCCTTGTGGCCCAAAACTAACCCTAGGTCTATAACGAACTTATTCGTTGGATTAATTAACATATTAATTAATTCTAGCCATAAATAAATAATTAAACCATTTAATTATCCTTACTCATCTCAGTTGTTTCTTCAATCTCTACCTTACACGGTGTACGATCCATTAGGTTCCTTTTAGCGAGGCAGTGGGCGATTAGAACTCTTTCAAATCGATTGTGAATTGAAACTTACTTTCAATTCTCCCTTTAGTGATTATACACGTTTAGGTCTTCCACAAACCATGAGTGACACCTAGCAGTATGTCATGGTTACCTAAGCTAATCAGAAGAGGTGGAGAACCTATTCAGTTTAGGATTACAATGCAATACGGTCTTTCTCTAATACAATACTATTGACCACATTGTTTGGATTGATAGTTTATTCATGTCTACTATCCAATGTGATTCATTTACTTATATGATTACCTTGAATGTGATTTGTAATGACTTCCTAAATCTCATTCATACTCTGGCCAGATATTCTTAATCATATCATAGAGTATTCTCCCTCAAACGGTTTGAAGGTTAGAGATCCCTTGTTGCACATTCACTTGCCTCCATGGCTAAGTGGCTTAACCCCAACTATGCCGTGGACACCCGTGAATGGAGTGACTTTGACATAATCAAAGATCAAGGGCCTAACCACAAGACAACTATGATGCCTCAGGTCAAAGGACTACTTTGCATTATCCCAACCATGAGTTCTCATGTGACATGAGTATGAGAACTCCTCGTTGATCGTGTTCAGTGGACCCATTCGCTATTGAGCACCTACATGCTTGTCTTGGTGTCAATTACACCAATGACTCGAGACCAGTTACTCTCCATGAGAGAAGACATAGCACGTACTGATCTTAACGGACTGTCAATGCCCAATTGGCAATCCTATGATTAGGAACGTTTAGGATATGTATAAGAAAGAGAATGGTCTCATAAATCTAACTTGTTTAAATTACATTCTCCTAAATACATATTCCTTGGACTTATCGTTTAAGCATATAACATTTATATGAGACGGCTTAAAACAATAATCTTTGCCCTTGATATTAAACTAGATTAGTTTAACATGTGATATGTCCGTAAAGTATCATCACATGATTGGTTTTAGGGCACATTTCCAACAATCCATGGAGCCAAAGAGCATGAAGGCCCTCTCATGGTTGAATGTATATTTGTTAAGCAAAGGTATAATAAACTTCAACACACTTTGTTCTTTGAGTTGAGTCTTGGTTCACCACCACTACTAGGCTTTGAATTTCATGGTGTAAGTTTTGTTTTAGAGTGCATATAAGCATGCTTCCACAATTTAATTGTTAAATGCAAGTATTATGTTGCTCAATGAACTTAGCTTATCTAAAAATTTCCTTCATACTATCCACGGAGTAAATGAAAGAAACGATAGGGTCGGGGAAGAGTAAAAGAGATAGGTGGTGGGCCCATAAAATCTTTTAGTTTTTTTTTTTTGGTAAAGTTCTATTCAGTGTTATGCGAGAAAGATAAAAGTTATGTTTTTAGAGGGTTAATTACACTAACATCCCTCGAGCTTTTTCGAGTTTTCACAAAATCTCCTCAAGTTTGAAACATTACACTAACACCCCTTAAGGTTTGAGTTCATTTTCACAATTACCCATTTGGTCGAAGATTTTCATATAAGAGGACAATTTGCCCTTATAATTAATTACTTAACATAATTAAAAACTTTTATAAATAAATAACCAAAAGAAAATCAAATAAAAAATTACGCAGAACATTAATAAATGATAAATCGGAATCCAAACATCTAACTTATGTTTGTTTTTCCACTTGTGTCACTAAAATGCACTCGACCCAAAAAACCATTCCCCTCATTTCTAGCAACCCCGTCCCGATCTTCTTCTGGGTTGAACAATCCCTAAGCTTTGAACAAAAGAGATGGCGATGTTCACGGGTAGATTTCCTAGAAAGTATGAAATTAAGATAAATAGAGCAAAAAAAGATGGTGACGTCGATGAAAAAAATTTCAGAACAAAAGAGATGGCGATGTCGATTAAAGGCATTGCAAAACATGGACATAGGTGGTAGCGGAGAACTGACTGTGCTCTCGAGTGTTGTGAAGAAAATCGATTTTTTTCGTCTTCGTCTAGACCGTTTAATCTCTCAGTACATCTAAATGTTATTGGACAATATTTTATTTGTTCACTTAGAAGAATTCTTATAATTGAAAATAGATCGAATAATTTGTTAGTGCAGTTGAAGTTCAAGAAAACACATTCAATGATGATGGAGGGACTCTATCAGTTTTTCATTTTTTTTCTTAATGTTTAGTGTAACTTTTAATTTGATTTTCTTTTTCGTATTTATTTATAAAGTTTATTATTTTGCTAAGTAATTACTATAAGGGTAAATTTGTCTTTTTATCGACAGATTTTCTATTAGAGATATTAAAGCCTTAAAGGATGTTAGTGTAATGTTTCAAGTTTGAGGGAGTTTTGTGAAAACTTAAAAAACCTTAAAAGGTGTTAAGGTAATTAACCCGTTTTTAAATCATTTATTTTAAATGTTGAAATGGTAGCCGAGTTCCCAACTCAAATGATGAGTGAGAAAAATAAGTAGAGAAAAGTAAATAAACTAGCATTCCTTCATAATTTTGTGTAGTCAACCTATAATTTAGGAGGATTTTAAAATATTTTAAAAGTAATAGATTTGATAAGATTTAAAAACTCCTACAAATTCGATATAGATTTTTGGATAAACTGTCATTTTCCCCCTTAAACTATCATCCTATTGTCAATTTACCCCTTAATTTTTTTTCAACCAATTTACCCCCTGAACTATAAAAATTGGCCAATGTACTCCTTACTGTTAAATTTGTTAAATTCCATCCATTTAGATGTTAAAAATAAGGGTGATTTTGTCATTTCCAATGCAAAATAGTATTTAATAAAAAATGATAAAGAAATTAATAAAAAACCAAAAAAACAAAACCCTTGCAAATAGCAAATGGAGGATTGGTTCATATATATATATATGGAGGGAGGGAGGGAGGGAGGGAGGGAGAGAGAGAGAGAGAGAGAGAGAGAGAGAGAGAGAGAGAGAGAGAGAGAGAGAGAGAGAGAGAGAGAGAGAGAGAGAGAGAGAGAGAGAGAGAGAGAGAGAGAGAGAGAGAGAGAGAGAGAGAGAGAGAGAGAGAACGGCCTCCTAGACTCCCAGTGATTGGAGTGGAATCAGTGATGTGGATTCTAAGGTGCAAAGGATTAGCAGTGGTGGCATGGCATAATCGGAACCGGCTTGGTGGAGTTGAATCGGAACCGGCGCGGTGAAATTGAATCGTTAGCCGCCCCTCCACCTCGGGCTGCTCGAATATGGACTTCAAATCTACTGCTAACCCCACAATTTTTTTAGAGAGGGAGAGAAAGAGAGAGAGAGAGAGAGAGAGAATTGTGATGAAGGTGGCGGGTTGGGTGGCAGGTTGAGTTCGGGCAGGGAAGGATATGGAATTGCTGGGTTAAAGGAATGTGGGCTGGAGAATAAGGTCTCCTTTTATTTTCTTTTCAAGTTTTATTATTTTTTTACTTTAATAGTTAAAAGTGATCTTCTTTTTTTAAATTAAAGAATTGATTTTTTAAACAAAATTTGGAAGGAAGTTTAAAAGTTTGACGGTAAGGTGTAAATTGGCACATTATATATAGTTCAGGGGGTTAATTGGCTGAAAAAATAGTTTAGGGGGTAAATTGACAATAGGGTGATAGTTTAAGGGGGAAAATGACAGTTTACCCTAGATTTTTAAGGATTTCTGTTGATTTGGTTTATGATTTTGGTGGATTTTTAAGGCAATGGAGATGGTAATCCACCAGACAGCCGAAAGCAACCATTGATCTCCACCACTTCTACACTCTAACCATTATCGCCACCTATGGGAAATTCACCATTACGCACCAAGCCTATGTCACATCCCGGCCCGGGCCCCCACCACATCCCGGGTTTGACTCCACTGTAGCATGATATTATCCGCTTTGAGCTCCAACCACGCCCTTACAGTTTTTATTTTTAGGAACTCACACGAGAACTTCCTAGTGGTTCACCCATCCTGGGATTGCTCTCACATAAACTCGCTTAACTTCGGAGTTCCGATGAAACCCGAAACCAATGAACTCCCAAAAGGCCTCGTGCTAATGGAGGTGGGCATGTACATATAAGGCGTAGAGGATCCACTCCCCTGGGCGATGTGGGATCTAAGACCTCTGTTCGACTTTTTGATAAAAAAAAATTACAAAATAAATAGGGTAAATTTTAGTTTACTACCCTTAAAGTTTTGTGGTTTTCAACATTTGGTATATGAAGTTTTTTTCATCCCAGAGTCATACCTAAAGTGTTAATTTTGGAACAGTCTCATACATCTGTTAGTCTAGCTGTTAAGTCTCCCGTTAACTGATGGCGAGGCATCCATGTGGACAATGACTGGGCGCCACGTGTCATTAAGGGTCCACGTGGAAATTAAAAATTAAAAATAAAAAAATTAATTTGGCTTTGTCCCTTATCCCTCTATTCTCTCCTCTACACCAACCTACCAAACCCTCTCTCCTCTCTTCTCAATTCTCTCCATTGCACTTGCATAAGCATCAAAAGCCTTAACGCAATCTGGATACTCCATATCAAAAAACTTATCAAGCAAAACCGCCAAAACCTCCATTCTCTCCATATCAAAACACAAGAGGAACCGACTCCACGAACCTCGACTTGGGCTTCGAGAACGCCGACCTAGAAAACGAAGCTCATCGGGAAGTGGGTTCGGTAGGGATTTTAAATGGCTTCCCTAGCAGTAGCAAAGGACTCGGCTTTAGGATTTTTGGAGAAGCAGAGTCGGGGACCCTGGGGCTCTGAAGCATTGTCATTTGGAGATTCGAGTCTCTGATTTCGTTAATGTATCTCGTGCGTTCTTCGTTGCCCGAAATCTGCAAAACCACATTGTTTGTTCCTTTCTTCTCTCCTGCGCCTTTTCCACCTTCCATTGCACCACTCAGAAGCTTTAGATACCCATTTGGACAGTGTTCAAAATATGAAAATACCTTCATTTTTCTGGGAAAGTTTGAAATTTCTCGAGCTTCAAGCAATTTTGCAGCAGAGTGCTGTGTGATTAGATTTTTTGAGAGAGAGAGAGAGAGAGAAATTTAGTAGGATTTTATGGAAAATGAGTGTGTGAGAACCGATCCAACAGCCTCTGCAAATGACCCATTGTCATGGAAATTTGTTTTGGTTTCATCTCCCTCAATGGTGTCACACTCAAAATTCTCTTGTCATCTCACTCGTTTCGACTCACCGAGTCATTCGTATCGCCGTATGACCTTGACCTCCTCATCCCCCCTCCATTTTCATAATAGCGATCTCGCTCTCCTCCATACTCATACTCGTAATTTCTCGGCGGCAGAGACTTGAAATTCGAAGACCCGCCATACGAGCCACCAGAGCTTTGTTGATCTCCAGCACCAAGACTACCGCCGATGCTGCCGCCACTCTTCCTCTTGAGTGCGCTTTGTCCATGAAATCCGATAGATTTAGGAGGCGGGTCCCCCTCCGAGTCGTGTACACGATCTTGTCACCGAGCATCGAGCATTTTACGGTGGACCGGGAGGAGAGGAGATGAGGGTTTGGTAGGTTGGTGCAGAGGAGAGAATGAAGGGATAAGGGAGGAAGGGAAGCTCGAGAGAGGTAGAAGACGACCAAAAAACAATTTTTGTTGAATTTTTAATTTCCACATGGACTCCTTAATGACATGTGGCATCCAATCATTGTCTACAAGGGTGCCATGTCATCAGTTAACGGAAAACTTAACAGTCAGACTAAATGATGTATGAAACTGTCCCAAAATTAATACTTTAGGTATGACTCTGGGATGAAATGAACTTGATGTATCAAATGTTGAAAACCACAAAACTTAAGGGTAGTAAACTGAGATTTACCCAAATAAATATTACAAATTGTGAAATCAACATCATCATTCCATAAAATTAGAAAGAAAGAAAAAAAACTTAGAAAAATCCCCAAAAATCAGTGGAAAAAAAAAGGATAAAGAGCAAGAATTGATCGTCGCGCAAGAAAAAAAATGAAGATATGAAAATTGGGACCCAGCAACACTACATAAGAGAAATGATGCAACCCATCATCATCTTTATTCCGAATTAATGCGATCCATCAGCGAAAATTGAAGAAAAAATGAAGAGATGAAGGAAGAAGACAAAGAAAACAAAGCGGCTAGCAGGCAATGAAAGGAAGAGAGAGTCAGAGGTCGTTGATTTGAAATCCTAGGGGGTGAGGTGGGATTCTATTTGGTCTTAATTATATTATACTTCTTGGTCTCAAATCTCACAAAATCCATAACTTAATAAAATCCTATAAAATCTTTAAATTTTTAATAATCCTGGATTTGGATTGACTCTAAAAATGTCTATTAAAATCTCAATTAATTACACTAGGATTTTAAAGTCTTTTAAAATCCTCTCAAATCTGAGTTTGACTACATCCCTTAATCATATATATTGGAAACCTTTAAGGGGAAGGGATCTCTATTTAAAAAAAAAGGGAATTAGTTGTGGAGTCCACAAGACATCAAACTTTAATGATCCAAACAATCTATTTTTCAAGTTGCACCTCATAGATCATCCTTGCAAAGTATTAGCCAAATTGAAAATGTTTAAGACACCTAATTTGAGTTCAAAGAAATTAATGAATACTTTGTTATATAAGAAACAATGAAATTTTATCTTGATAATTAAATAGGCAAATGGTTTTGGATTGAATTGAATTTTTGTAAAGATGATCTATAAAACGAGACTTACAAAATAGACGATTCAGATCGTTGAAGTTCGATGTGGAGTGGGCCCCACACCTAATCCCTTTTTTTTTTAAATGGGGATCCCTTATATATATATATATATATATATATATATATATATATATATCTCTCTCTCTCTCTCTCTCTCTCTCTCCCTCTCTCTCTCTCTCTCTTCTTCTACATTAACGGGAATGTCAAAATGATAATCATATATGTAGACAATATCAGATTGATCATATATTATTGAACATGGACTATTGTGAAATGATTACCATCGTTTTCAAATGCCCTTTGCCTGGAAATGAAGGATTTTAGCTGTAAATCTATGGTCACTATAAAAATTACCATTTGCCTGACTAAGATTAGCTCGACAGAAGGTATTTCATCGGGTAATTCCACTTCGCTCGACGAAAAATATCTCTTAGTCGGGAAAACGTGATCAACGCTTTGGTTTTTTAGAGGCTTTAAGCGAGGGAACAATTTGGTGGGGCAAGTCTCAGGTCGTTAGGCAAACATTTGGCGCCAAAGGTGAAAAAAATGGTGCGAAACCAATCAAATCTTTCCCAACGAACTTTTAAAGTTCTGTCGCACAAAAGGCTTAGTTAGGTCTTAGCCTTAATCAAGTTTCAGGGTTTAGGGTTTACAGTGACCAACCTTTCCCGACAAACTTCCATCAAACTACCACTACTATTTGCTTCAATTATGAAGGTTTAGGGAGTAGTATTGGTGGTAAAAATCAGAGGAATGAGTGGAAGCCAAATGTGGGAGTTCGCAGCGCTCAACTATAAGATTTGTAATGGTAATATTAGAACTACTAGTTGGAAAGGATATCAGGATCACTATGTGGAATACTTGAGTAATTTCTTTTGCCGAAGAAGGTGATGACGAAAAGTTACTCGGATGACTTGCATGTGGTCCATGAAGAGGATATCACCGTCATGATAAAAAAATATCCCCAACAAACACCACCTTCAATCCCTACCGTTGGATTAATCTCCATAACTACTTTATAAACACCCCTTCTTCCTGCATTTTTTTGCTTGCTCAAATCCACTGTTCTGGCAAAGTCTAATTCCTCTAAAAAATTTAAAATTTCTCTTTTTTCTTAGTCCTTTTTTGTAATGGATCCCAAACTTTAAACCCTATAGCTACAAAATTAATTTCAATAATCCAATTGTCAAAAATGTTTGCATATACTTGAGATATCCTATGCCAAAAATCACAAAAAAGAAAGTTCAAAGATTAGGTAATAGACAAAATTATTCGACTTTTAGAAATGAAAAATCATGATTTAATGGTCATTTTAACTCCGATTTGGTTTTGCAAATACAATCCTCAACCCTAGCCAAATATAATAAACTCTAAATGTTTTGGAATCCATTCTTTTGACGATACACACATTCTACGAAACTAGTTTTCATGACATTCAAAACCTTTGCCGACGAGCATTCCGCAAGGCAAAGGTCTTATATGTTATAACCCCCAGACCCTTCTTCTTTTTTCCTCCTCGCGCCAATTCTCTCTCTCTCTCTCTCTCTCTCTCTCTTTCTCTCTCTCTCTTACGTGAAATTGATTTTTATTTTAATTTTCGATTTCGTGTTATTTTATTTTTTATTTATTTTTTCAATTTTGTGATAATCTCTGTGCAATGTTGATAATATTGATAATTTGTAGGATTTGGGATAACCTTGTAGGATTTTTGTAGTTGTTTTTATTGTTTTTGGTAAGGTGGTGGTGGAGTGGGGTGGGGTACGACGGTTGTGGGGTGGTGGGGTGGGTACCATGGTGGTGGTTTAGAGGACGGGGTGTGGGTGGGTGAGTGGTTACGGGGGAAGTTTTAGGTGGGTGGGTGGGTGGTGAGGGTGGCACGGGTACGGTGGCGGGGGATGGGGCTTAGGGCTTAGGTGGTGTATGGTGGTGGTGGGGTGGGGGTTTCTAGGTTTAGTGCTTAGATGTTCGTAGGTGGTGTTAGGTGAGGGTCTTGGGGTAGTAAATTAGGTTGTAAAATTTTGAAACTTTTAGGTGGTAAATTTTGGGAAATTGTGAAATTACGAAATTGCAAAAATTGTTAGATAGTGAAATTGTGATTATAAGGTGGTAAAATTTAGAAATTGTAGGAAGTTTAGGAAAATTTGTGAAGTTTGTAGGAAAATATGAAAACTTTGTGAAAATTTAGAAATATGTGAAATGAAGTAACGTTATAATAATTTGTGAAATGTAATAAAGTTATAATAATTTGTGAATTTGTTTAAATTTGGTTAAATTTTAGAAAAATGTGAAATTGTAGGAAATTTATGAAATTATGATTTTTTTTTTTCAAAGATGTCTTCACGCTTGATCACCAGTAGTCGTCACTCAACCTCGGCCCCTACTTAGAGTGAGAGGTTAGCTGCTAGCACCACCCAAGCAGCTAGCGGGACCTACACGCAAGGTAGAGTCGGTTTCCAGTGCTAGTAGTTTTGCGCCATTGGAGCAAGTGGCCGGATCTTCCAAGAGCCCTCATAGCTGCAGAAGCCACGAGCTTGTGGCAGCCCCAACTCATCCCACCCTTCTCAGGGCAGTCTGATAGGAGCATATTTATACGACTTAGTTAGCTTGTTTCTTGGCATTTATGTTGTTAGTTCGTAGTTATTTTAGTATTTTAAGCTATTTTCGTGTGTTTGTAGGTCTAAAGGGTTAATGTGGCAAATAAGTGCATTTTGGAGCATTTTGGAGCATTTTTAGGCATGGAATGGATGGCATATGCTTGGAGCAAAAGGAATGGACGAAATTTGAAGTTTGTGCATTATCCTCTCCCTATAAATAACCATTTTAGCACACTCATTTAACCCAACACACACATTCACCTACCACTACATCCACTCATTTCACCCAACACATTCACCTACCACTACATCCACTCATTTCACCCAACACATCCATTCTCCAAACATCCATCCATTATACCCATTACATCCACTCATTACCAAACACGCATCCACTACACCCATTACATCCACTCATTACCAAATATCCACCCACTACACCCATTACATCCACTCATTACCAAACACTCACCCACTACACCCATTACATCCACTCATTACCAAACATTCATCCACTACACCCATTACATCCACTCATTACCACAACACTCACCCACTACACCCATTACATCCACTCATTACAACTCAATACACTCTTTTCCCTAGCCTATAAATACATCCACCCTTCACCATAATTAAGGGGCCATCATCCAAAGGCACCACATCATCTACACAACTCTCCATCCTTCACCATAACTCACCTATATCCATCCACCACCACAAGAGACCATCCATTCACCACTCACACCTTGGTGCCGCATATTTGCAAGGAAGGAGGATTGCTTGGAGTTGTGCTAGTCATTCAATTTGGATTGCTGGAGCATTCTAGGTGTATTCTACTTTGGTTTTCAATGTTTAATTTCAATTGTTTCTGTTTAATTGCAAGTATGAGGAACTAAACCTCTTTTGGCTAGAGGAGAATTCGAAACCATGAATATATTTGCAATATGAATTGATTTCTTCCAATTATGATTTGATAAGTTGTGATTGCAATTCAATTATCTATTTTATTCATAACGGATTTGTGTATGTTTATTAAGGATGCATACTTAGTTTTCATGCATGAATTTGATGCTAGGATATAAATAAGTTTCACCTAATCATTACAAGTTTATATTCATGAGTACTGAAGGTTGCTTGTCACAATCGCGTTAATTGAATTCTTGGCAAACGTATCATGCATTCATAGTTACAATTGCCTCGTCAACGCATATGATTTTCATGGAACTTAATGATCTTTAATTGTATCTCTATTATGCATTCATATAGGGGACTTTTAGAGAATGATTTGGGTTATCGCATGCATTCATCCAATTCAATGAGTAAAGGAAAATCTGAGGGTTAATTTGTGCATCACGGTTAATCTGGGGTGTTGAGCATCATAGTTTATTGAAAAGCAATTGGAGATTGATTTGTATGCAAGTGTGTCATGTGTGGAGAAAGACCTTCTAGCTAGCCCATCATCCATCCAAAACAAACAATTTCGTGCAAATCTGTTTAGTTCTAGTTTCTGTTTTGTTTTACTTTATTTTCGTCCAAAACCCAATCCCCCTTTACTGTAGTGTGTCTAATTAGTTAGAATCTGTTTTAGTTTGTGTTTTTAAGTGTTTTGAGTCTATAGAGTCTAGTTAAGTGTTTTTAAGTTTCTTTTTGTAAGTCAATTTAGTTTAGATTAGGAATCCCTCCTAATCCCCGGTCCAGAACGATCCCTACTTGCATTTTTACTACAATTTGACAACAAGAGGGTTTAATTTGAGTGCTTAACTTTCATCGCATCACAGCCCTAGTAGAGAGGTCGATTCGGCGGTCGTACAACAGGTTAGGACGAAGACCTCTACACTTGGCCGAAAAGCAAAAAAAAAAAAAAGGGAAATTTGTGGAGGGTTGGCGAGCAGCTGAATCACTCAGATCACACAAAAGCGGATCCGGGTTGAATACCTCTCGAGTCACTGATGAGCGAATGAAAAAGCCAACAGTTTGTTGATTCACGACATAGGTTCCGTCATCTGCACCAAATGCCTTATAATCCCCGTTTCTTGGAAGACGCATAGCTCCAAGGTCCGTGCCGAGATGGACAGACTGCTCTTAGTAAGTGTACAACTTTCTTAATTAATTAATTTTTTTTTCTTTACTTTTTAATGTGGTTTTAAACTAAAAAATTAGGATTTTTTTTTGGGAATTTCAGGCCAATTTCGAGTGGCACATGGTGGACGATGATTGTGTCAAGTACATAGACTGGTTATGGAGGGAACGGTATAAGAAGTGGAAGTACCGGCTGCATAAATACTATTAGACTTGTGCGTCACCTAAGGCAGCTCCTAAAGATCCACCTGAGGAGTTTGTGGAGAGGATGGGCTAGTGGAATTGGCAGTGCACTCATTTTCAGAGCAAAAAATTTCAAGTAAGTTTTATTTATATTTTAATTTCAATTTTTATGTTTTTTTTAGTCTAGTTTAATTAATATTTTTTCAATTTACATAAAAAAATTGGCATCAAATAAAGGTAACTGGGAGAAGAAGCCGTACCTTCATCACTCCGGTTCTCGACCCCTATCTTACCGGGTCAAGGAACAATGTGCGACTAGTTCACATTTCCCAAAGGTGGAGGTTTTGGGGAAAACACATTCAAATTATGGCAACCAGGCCGCGAATGTCTTTTTTGTAATATTTCATTCTATGTTTTAATTGTAAATTTCATTACAATAAATAAGGTTTTAATTATGATCGATAATCTTAATTGCTTTCCCCTGTTTTTTTTAGGCTTTTATGTTGCAGAAGAAGGACGAGTACCTCATCAATATCTCCCAGCAACAACTAGATGTGCCTATAAAGGAGCTAACACCTAATCCGGACTTCAACATGTGGAGATGGAGTTAGCGCGCCAAAGAGAATAAGCTAAGCTCCAAAAAGAAGCAACGCCTCTGGGAGAGGCTTCAACGCACGACCGAGAATTAATGCGCATGTACTTTACTTTGCTATGGTGACCCAATCCTTGTCAGCTTGTGGCATAAGCATTCCCGAGTCCTCAACCGACCTTCAGAAGTCATTCCCCTAGCTACCCCAGAACCTACCCGAGTAGTTTACTTTTATTTATTTAGTTTTTTTTTTAACATAATTGTATGAACAATTTTATTTGAATGTAACTAAATAAATTTTTTAAAGTTATCAACAATTATAGCTTTCTAAATTAATTTATAAATTAAATAGTTATTATAAATATTTTTTTTCATCATTTTCTAAAAAATAAAAAAATATATTAGCCCGAAGAACTATTTTGTCGAGCAAACATTATGTTATTTTAGCTCACTCCCTTAATGTAAATAATATCGTATGTTAAAAGAAAAAAAATGTTTGGTTTCATAGAGTTGGCCTGATGAAGTTTTTGTTGGGTCAAGTTTACAACATTATTTAATTCTATGCGGGCAGCGGAATATCCTTGTCAGGCAAGTTATTTGATCGGGTCAATACGGTCAACGCACGTTTGTACGACGAGTGTATTCCTCAAGCTAAATCCATTTCACCCGGAGAAAATGAAATCTCGTCGAGTAAGGCTTCGAGTGATCGGTTTTGAAATCAATTGGCATAGTCCGACAACTTCACTGAGATTGACCATACTTGTTCTAGACAAGTAATCAAAGAGTTTCCTATAATCTTAGAGTCCTTATAATCTAAGGATTGTCATGCGCCACAAGTAACCACTCCTAAGAGGATGCAATATCTACTTCCTAGATATCCTCTAGGATTGTCTTCATTTAATAAGGATTCTACTATCCTAAAAGGTCATCTTCTCGACTCGTATAAATACACCCTTCTAGGGTTCTTCTCTATTAACGCAATTCATGCACGCTTTGAGTCTTAATATTGCTTACTAATTTGACCGTCGAAGAGCCTTTAATCGGCACCCCCCAGGTCTTTAGCTTACACATGGTTGTGTGTTCTTTTACAGGTAAACGAGTTTAAGCATTTCCACCACTTACGGCGGTGTGCAAATTTGGTTTCAACATACAAGAAAATGTAGTAAATGTAGCATTGTGTTTTGTTTCCTACAATGATTGGTGCATCCTTTTTTCTTTGACGTTTTCAATTTTGTTTTCAAAATAATTAGCTGACAAAATGACTTAGTGAATAACTGATTTTATTTGCGCGCTTTGTTTGTATCTAAAACATTTATAATTAACAATGAGACCCCAAAGTTCAAATCTTGGATTCATCGCTGGGTTTGAGTATTAAGCTGTATTTAGACAAATGAAATTGAAATGTGAATGAATTAGAAATCAAGCAATAATAGTATTGTACAAGCTTGGTTGAATGGAAATTTGAAATGAAAATTAGTTGAAAATAATCCCATTGCGTTGCATACTTGGAGTTTGAAGAGACATTAGAGACATTCGGAGTTTCAAAAAGTGAGACCTCAAAAATTCAATATGAGCGGCACCTCTAGAAAGTACGGAAAATTCTAATGCGAGGAAATTAACCATTTGATTTTCAAAGGATGATGGAGTTTTTAGCGATGAAATATTTGTTCCTACTCAAACATTTTATTCGCAAAGATGTATTTCGTCATAGAATATATTTTTTGGCCAAACAATAGAATTATTAGATTAGTTATTAAATTAGAGAGCCGACGGAGTTCGAATTCACGTCGTGATGCAAGAAAAACACTATTTTTCACTACTATAGTAGAAGACCACTTGTTTTCGTCATAAAATATTTAATTTCTACGTTGTTTTTTTAATCAAAATAGGAGAGAATCAACTTATATGCTGGCGAGAAAACGATAGTTTCCTCGCTGAAAGTCTTTAGGCGTGGGAAATAATCTTACATTAAAAAACTCTCCAATAAGTCATCGTATGCTAATCATGTTATGGTGTTTTGGCTCAATATTTTCTAGGCATATATGTTTTTTAATGGTTGGTTGAAAAAGTATAAAGAGGGGAGGCTACCTCATCCCAAAGTCAAGGTATACTACATGTTTCTTTAAGGACTTAGGCCATCTCCATGCGGAGGGGGGTAGATATAGCCCTGTGTAGAACTATAGTCCTGCAAAAAATTATTTTTTTAATGAACAATGTCACACCATATTCATATATCATCTCCAACCGAAGAGACAAAGTATAGCTGCCTCAATAATTTATTAGTTTTAAGTTATTATTTATATTTATTAGTTAATTTAATTAAATTACTATTTATACCATATTAAAATAAGATTACTAATTAAATTACTATTTATATTTTTTTGTCACATGTCGTCAGATGGGTATGAAAAGAGTGTTTAAGGTAAACAGTATGTGAAAATTTGAAATAAAATAAGGTAAGATAGTATGTAAGAAAAAAAAATTCATAGTAAAAATTCAAGATAAAATTAACAAACACAGCAAATTAAGGAGAAAATTAAAAAAATCATAGTAAAAGTTCATCTTGGTAACTTCATGGGGTCGCAATGAACTCAACAACTCAATGCCCCAAGGAGCCAAAGCTCAAGCCATAGTGACTCTGTGGGGTCATCTGCTTTTTCAAAGCAGCATGCCAGCTGACGGTACTATGGCTAAAAGTTTTGCAAGATGCTTCAAGCAAACAAAGTTTTAAGAAAAACAAAGATGGAGCAAAGCGAAGAAAGATGTCAATTAGCTAAAAGTTCTATAAGACGCTTTAAGCAAACAAAGTTTCAAGAAAAACAAAGGTGGATTAAAGGAAAAAAAACAGTCTATTAAATTTCTAGCAAGTTAATAAACTTGCACGAAGGTCGTCAAAATTTGACATAGGCTAAACAAAGCTGACTGCTCATTAGCAGCTTGGATGATCTTAAGCTCTCCAGCAGCTATCCCGCATTCATTAGCCACTTCGCACTCGTTTGCTCGTCTAACACTTCATCTTCACTCCGATCTTGGCATCTTCAACTGTTCCATCTACAACAGTTGGGCAATTAAACTCGAGCAGTTCCCTCATTTTTGGTAAGCATCATAGACATAGCAGCAGTGGAAGGAGCAGGCTTTGACGCTTCTTTAACAGTTGAATCCACTTTTCCAAGTGATAGACTTTCCTCCCCACTTCTTGTAGTGGCGAGCCTTTCAGAAGCTCATCTAGACTTAACCACAACTGGATAATTAACTCTATCTCCGGACCTAAACGTTGGAAACAGTTTGATGTCAGGCTTTCCAAAAGTAGCAGAGTCTCACGAGCAGCAGAATGACTTCTTCTCAACTGAATGTCCAACAAGCAAGCTAAATTATCAGCAAGGCTCTGCACCTTTTTCACAGCCTTTTCCCTGAGCTCTTGGCCCATACCAACTAGCTGCTACATCAACTACAGTAGCTCCTCGAGTTACCTACTTGCACGACAACCTTCTGGTTGCCCTAACACCATCATCGGCACCTGCCGAGCCATTCTATCGAGCCCCAAGGATCCAAAAAATAAAGAAGAAAAAATTTTAAATTTTTCTTATCTTGGCACCACGTGTAGATGAAAAACGACAACGACAATCACTCTTCGTAGGAGCAAGCAAAGAAGAAAACTAGAAGAAGCGTTTACAATATCCTATAGCTTTTTTTTTTTGTTGAAATATCCTCTAGCCTTTTCTCTCTTTCTTGTAGGGATAAAATTGTTCTCCAAGTTTATTTAGCCCTCTGCTTAAGACAGGCTTAAGTAAGTCTTGGTGGCAATTGGTCTCACTTTCCTATGAAGACTCTATTTCCAAAACAAGGTAAAAGATCAACATCAAATTGGGAAAAACAATTTTCTGCACACCTAGCAACTTGGGATTTCTACACCTACTACCATTTTTTGCTTGCAGCCCAGCAGGTGTGAGGGCATATGCTGAGCCAAAAATAATCCCAAAAGTCCAGAAGACGATGCATGGACTTTATCTCAAGAAGGACAAGATTGTCGTCATTAAATGGTTAGGGCTCTCAAATACTACCACGTGCCACTCAGCATCCCTAAAGGTCCAAGCAAATGACTACGATTGCTTAAAGCTCCCCTGTTCGTGCATTGAAAAGTCAAAAGTATTAAAGATAAGGATTAATTACTAAATTCTATCTTTAATACAATCTCAATTGAACCTCAACTCAATCAAGTAATGAATCCCTATCACTATCAATTAGGGACACTTCCACCATTTGCCCAATATATTTTCTCCTAATTAATATCTTGGGAATATTCTTTCCTCATGCATTCAAGGGATGACACACCTTGGCAAATAGGATGCCACCATGTTTAGGGAAAAACCTTAACCCCATGGTCGGCCACCTCCTCCTATAAATAACTCACTCTTTTCAAAGAAACTAACTTAGGCATCAAAGATCCATTGGCCAAACTCTTCCCTCACCTCAAGGGCGCGTGAAGCTTTGGTCTTTGATTAAATGTGTTGATTGTTTTGTAGGGACAAATTCATCAAGACTAAAGACGGTGGATTTTTTTACCACAATAGAGAGTCCCACTTTTGAGAGTTTCCTTAGCATTTCTATAAAATAAAAAGCCTTTCTAGGGCTTTAGGCCAAATCACAAATACGGGGAAGAGTTCCCTCTTTTTTGGAGCCAATGTCTCGAAGAAAATGAAAGGAAGGTTGCTTGGCTTTTTAATATAAAAGCTAGGGATGGATTTGGGAAATACTTAGGGCTTCAATCAGACTTTAGGCTCTCTAAGAAAGTAATTTTGAAAATGTTCGTAGAAAAACTTGAAGGTAGAATCAACGGGTGGGCTAAGTATTTTCTCTCAATGGCAGGCAAGG
The DNA here is from genome assembly GCF_042453785.1 of Malus domestica. Lineage (NCBI taxonomy): Eukaryota > Viridiplantae > Streptophyta > Magnoliopsida > Rosales > Rosaceae > Malus > Malus domestica. The sequence continues at coordinate 24,404,583 of NC_091673.1, forward strand.
AAACTTCGATCAAGGTAGTTGTTATGGCACTGCCTGCTTATCCTATGTCTTGCTTCAAACTCTCGTACGTTTATGTAAGGAAATCAAAATTCTGTTGGCGAATTTCTGGTGGTGTGTCAAGATGGCGAGAGGGAAGTACATTGGGTGTTATAGGGGAAGTTAACATAAACGAAGCAAAGTGGTGGTCTTGGATTCTGGAATTTACTAACTAGAAACTCTAATTGCAAATATTTTGTAGGAAAAATATCATTCAGGGCAACCTTTCCTATCTACAAAGATTGGAAGGAAATCCTCTTGGGCCTAGAAAGTGTTAGAATCTGTAAAAGTTTGATAGTATTTGCAGCAATTCAAATCAGAGAGGAAGAGCTTAGAGAGAAGGAAATGAAGAGATAGATGAAGAATGATCAAAATCTCAGAGAGAGCCATTGTGCTCTTCTACGTGTGTTTTCATTTCATCACAACAATACAAAAATAACCGTTAGAGACGGAGAGAATCTAGGAGAGCCTATGAGTCATCCAACCCTTCATTATAAGAACTTATGAGATCTTTCCACTTGCTCACATCTGAGCCTAATACATTAAGAGCTAATCTCAACCATTGATTCCTAACAGCTTATTTTCACGAAGTCTAACAACTTGATAAAATAAAGAAAATGATAGTTTAGACCTTAATCAACCAACACTCCCTTCTAAGGTCTTAACTGAAATTACTCCAAGCTTATCCCTCAAGTTACAAAATCTGTTTTTAGCTAAACAATGTCATCCACATATATGGAAACAATCATTGTTCCATGTCCTTCCTTATGCTTCATAAATAGAGTACCTTCACTAGGATTGTTTTCAAACCCACATTGCAGCAAATAAGTGTCAATGTTGCTATACCAAGCTCTAAGAGCTTGTTTTAGCCCATACAAGGCTTTCTTCAGTTTATACACCTTATGTTCCTCTCCCTTGACAATGAAACCATTAAGTTGGTCAATGTACACCACTTCTTCAAGAACCTCATTCAGAAAAGCAAACTTTACATCTAACTGAAACAATCTCCACCCTTTATGAGCTACCAATGCAATGAGAGTCCTTATAGTGTCCAATCTAGCCACAAGTACAAAAGTATCATTAAAATAAACTCTATGCTTTTGAGTGTACCCTTTGGCAACTAGTCTTGCCTTGTGTTTCTGTATAGAGCCATCCAAATTTAATTTGGTCTTGAAAATCAATTTTACTCTAACAATGGGCTTGTCACTTGGTCTATTAACCAATTCCCAGGTGTCATTCTTCTGAACATAGAGATCTCATCCTTCATTGCTTTCTTCCAAGCATGATCTTGAGAAGCTTCATTGTAGTTTTCAGGATCAATGACATTGAGTCTACACTGAGCAAACATCTCATTCAAATTCCTCCACTTCTTTGGTGTGTTATCATATGTCTCAATGAGTTGGATTCCACACTCTCGATTCACAGTTTTAGAATCAACTTTGTCCACATCAGTGGCATTATCAACACATGTGTTTGGAGATTTCAACTCAGAGGCATATATGTTAGACCCCTCACAGGCACCATTTTCAATCTCAGTTATACTCACACCTTCATTTGCATTTGAGTAGGGCAAATGGATATGAATTGTCTCCATATTCTCCCAATTAAGCAAAACACCTTCATCAAAGATAACACTTTTGGAAACAATGACTTTGTTGCTTTTCAGATCAAATACCCTATAGCCCTCCTCTCTTGTCCCATATCCAACAAATACACCTTTCTGGTCTATTTTATCTAGTTTTTGCCTTAACTGAATTGGAAATAAGTGAAACACACAGAACCAAAGATTGTCAAATGTGTTACCCCTGGTTTTCTTCCACTAAACTCTTCAAAAGGAGTTTTGTTCGCTAACACTTTGGTAGGACATCTATTCAAAAGATAGATAGCAGTGTGAACTGCTTCACCCCAGAATTTAAGAGGTAGCTTCTTTCTTTCGATACCATGTTAGAGTCTGTAAAAGTTTGATAGTATTCACAGCAATTCAAATCAGAGAGGAAGAGCTTAGAGAGAAGGAAATGAAGAGATAGATTGTGAATGATCAAAATCTTATAGAGAGCCAATGTGCTCTTCTGCATGTGTTTTCATTTCATCACAACAATAAAAAAATAACCGTTAGAGAATGAGAGAATCTAGGAAAGCCTATGAGTTCATCCAACCCTTCATTACAAGAACCTATGAGATCTTGCCACTTGCTCACATATGAGCCTAATACATTAAGAGCTAATCTCAACCATTGATCTGAATTCGCACCTGTTGTTTGCAACCCGAACCCGTATGTGCATTGCACTCGAAGTCACCTGTGCAGTTTGCACTTGCTCTTGTTTTGCGCAAATTGAAGAAAGACCCATGAGGAAGAAAAAAGTAAGAGAGAAAACGAAAATTGGAAGAGAGAAAAAGAAAGAACAAAAAAGAGAAAAGGAAAAAAAAGGAGGAGGAAAAGAGAAGTTTGTCTATTTTGAGTTTTTTGGGCCACGTGGTTGTGTGGCTCACATTGGATGATGTGTGAATGGTTATAGTTGTTGTCTGGCTTGTAACGATCGCTCGACTGCTTAGACTGGTGACCACTCAAGTGACATTGAGAATGTGGTAAGTTGAATTTTTTTCTTGTTTGTTTAGGTTTGTTCTTAGGCTTGAAATTGGCATTGGGGAAGTTTGCACTAGCATTGGTACTGACAATGGAATCTTGCACTTACATGGATGGAATTTTGTATTGGAATTGGCATTAGAACTTAGCATAACGGAGCTTACGTCCACATCGTATGTTGGCAAACTCATTTCGTGTACCACCATAGGTTTATTTTCATGTTTGGTTCCCATTCGTATTAGGTTTCGTTTCCTTGCCTATTAGGGTTAGGCTAGTTTTCTATATATATAGTACCTTGGAGTTTTATAAGTGTTTCGACATTCTTGTTTGTTTAATAATGTTTTTATAATTTATAGTTTTATTCGTCGCGCACTCTGATATTTAACTATCATTGAAACGGATGCGAAGCTTATATGCAAGATGATCAATAAGGAGTTGAAAGTGGATTCAAATGTGGAGTGTATTCTCCATGACTTATAGTCTATCCTGAACTCTTTTAGATCCGCCAAAGTTGTTTTTTGTCACCGGATTTGTAATAAAGTTGCCCCATGTTGCTCAATTTTTTTTTCAAGAATGAAGGCTACCATAGCTGGGATTATATTGGGTCGGCTTTCTTGTTCTATACTTTGGCAGCAGATGTAAACATAACAATTAGAATTTAATAAAGTTAAAAAAATAAAATAAAATAAAAAGCCTTCCTAGGTATAGAAGGAGGAGCTACGGATTAAAGAATTTGATGTGCAGCAAAGGGTTCGATAAAGACATGTACAAGGATTCGAATTTTATCCATTTTATATTTTTTTTTTCTGTTTGAATTTTTGGAATTTTTTTTATTTCCTTTTTCCTAGAGGTTACAAATTCTAATGGCCGGTCCTGAGTACATTATTGTATTTCAAATTTTTACGACAAAAACACCCTAAATAATTTGGATATTTGCCTCCACACATGTATAACGTTGTGAAATCAGCTTGATTGACGTGGTAATAAAGTTCCAACTGCATCTTTCCTTAAAAAAAAAAAGGAAAGAATTGTGTACCATCCAGAAACGAATCAAAGGGCATCGCCATTAGCACAAGTTTCCATATGTTACGTCATCTTTTGCTTTCTCTATGACGTCATAATCCACTGAAACAATTTTTTAGGTGCATAAAACTGTTGACATCGAATTTAGTGGAGTGTTGATCAACTTACAATATGAATGCATGATATGTGTTAAAGCGGCGCGACTTTGTGTCTGATATTCTTTTTCAAAGTCTTTATTTGAATAGATTTTAGTCTCTGATATTTGAAAAGAAAACAAGCGATATAATTTGATGGAACTTACTATTTTGTTTTGAAATTTTTTTTCTTTATTCTTTTTTGCTTAAATTTTGTTTCCTTCTTAAAAGAAAAAATTACCAAATAAGTTTTTTATTTCCGTTTTTTAAGAAGATTAAACTAAAAACTAAGTTGCTTAATAACTATTTTGTCAAAAAAAATTCAGAAAAAAAAATACTTAAAAAATTGTTCGGTAGTTGTTTTTCAGTTATTGGTTTCTATAAAATGGAAAATGAAACCAAAAAACAGAAAGTTATTTTTGTTTTCAAATTTGGCTTATTTTAGTTTTCAGTACATTCAAAGCTATTTTTCTTGGTCAAGGCAAAATTTCAATTAAAGGATGATCACTTAGTTGGAAAAGAATAACAGTCACAAACAATATGAACAAAGGAGCACACAAGAAAACTGATTGGGACACGGTGAAAAGGAACAAACAAATCAACGCGCCGAAATGAAGAAAGTCTCAAGTACTTGTCGTCGTGGTCCTCTTTCAAGTAAATTACGAGAAATCTTCATGATGTTTCGATCCTTTGACCAATAACAAGTCTTCCGCAAGAAATTGAAAACACTAACCCTAATTAAGCTCTTTGAAATTTATTGGGACAAAGTAACACTGAGTCGAAAAAAAACTTGTGTGGGGCTCAATGTGCCCCTTTTCATTGTCTTTGTCATGCCCCCCTAATGAGATGTTTGTCCCTTGACCGGAAAAGTTTCAATTGCAATTCTCAAGGTGGGAAAAGAACTTTAATATGGGTTGTGTTCGGGTTGGATTTCTAGATCTAGTCCCTCACACAGCTCCTCGGGGCTCTGGCTCTTTCTTGCCTACCGAGCAAGATCTTGCTACTTGGTGTGCTGCAATACGAGTTTATTGTTAGTTTGAAAGGTGCCTTTGTGGGGCCTTTGGTTTAGACCTTGAGGTTCACAATCAAAACAAACAAGGATCTGAGCATGTCACTGTTATCTTTATATAACATATTGTTGAATAGGTGCGAATTAGGTTGATTACTTGCGCCACAAGTTATTTAGACTTCTTGCTTATCAAGGAATTGTCACAGATAGGTTAAGTCTATATATGGTTCTTTTCTTGCCTTGTGAACAAGAACTTTTAATTCATAGCATTGTATGTCCAAAATGAAGGGGGTTCAGGACCCTTCCAACCATTTCTTGATAAAAGTTTGTTTTACTGAAACCAGGTTCATTGACTTATCCAAATTTGATTGCAGATAAAACTTTTAAGTGTAAAACAATGGAAAATGATTTAAAAACATGAAGGAAAATGCATTAAACGACATATCTACTATATGTAAGTACAAACAAAAGAGAGTCTGGTAAGATTTAACCTTGTCGGGCAAGGTTCAACTTCTTGCAACCACTTCTCTTTGTGTTTACAAGGGTTTTTTCTACTCTGGAGGATGAAAAGTAAAAGGGTTTCACTAGAGGGAATCAATACTACAACATTAGGGGAAGGTAGCAAAGCTTCTAATCTCAACAAAAGATGACTTTTTATGAGGGAACTATAGGTAAAAAGGGCCGGATCTGGACAAAATTCAGCTTTCTGGGTACAAACTTGTTTGTGTACGAAGTTTGTATGTCTTTTGATTGGTTGGGTTGAGTATCCTTATCTCTGGTGTCCTTCTTTGCTTTTATAGACAATTTGGACCGACTGTCCAAGTTTTGCCTTTAGCTGATATCTTTCGGAGGGCAGTGAGTCCTCGCCTATTTACTCATTCATGCCACTAAAAAGTGCTTTCTGGCTAATTGTGAGGTGTTCTTTGTTGCCCATCACTTCAATCATAGGCACGTGGCCTATGCCTTTGCTGAAATTGCTTCCAATTCATCTCGTGCCTATCAACTTGCCCGAGCTCAACCTTCTATTTGATTTTGCATCTTTGGGCCTTCATTATCACAAAGCCTAGTGTCAAATATAAACCCAAATAGGTTAATCAATTTCCTAAGTAAGGGATGCTTGTTGCTTTGATCCTGTTCTTCCAATTAATGTGTTAAATCTCCCTTGTCTTCAAAGAATTGAAATCCCATCACTTCATATTTTCTCTCAGTGGATTAATTGGAATTGTACAGACTTTGGTCTTGAAAGCAACTACATATGATTGAACCCAGATTCGTTCTCTTGTTTTTTTTATTTAGTGAGGAATGATTTTCTACAAACAGGAATATTTCTCCCTTAGTTTCAAAGAATTGTGCTAACCATGATAGAAAAATCTATGAGAATGGAAACATATAAAGATCATTCCCTAATTTTTTTTTTTTAATGAACAATATTATCTACACTAAGGATGAGGGGGATAGGCTTAGCCTCACAATGGGCTACCAATAATGTAGTTCAAATTCGTCTTTGGCGATAATCGAACCTAAAATCTCTCACTTACAAATAAAAAGGAATACCGCTAGATTGTAGTACTAAGTAGCATTCCCTCAAAGTTTAGTCAAACGATACTTGACATCAGCTCGATAAGGGAGGGGTGAATTCTCAGGTGGAGGAGGACTTCGGTTGGGTGATTGGAGTCGATTTTAATTTTAATTTATCTGTACACTAGTACAAAAAACAGTTTGTGTGACGCAGGTACCTTCGTCGCGCAAAGTCAAAAAACGTTGCCTAAAAATTAGCCCAACAATAATTAATCTTATGCCAACTGTAGCGCTAGTAACCTGCGTCACGCAAAGACACTTTGCCTAACACATGTCCCTCTGTCGCGCAAAACTACTTTGCGCGATGTAGGTTATCCATCACACAAAGACACTTTGCGCAACGCAGGTTACTACTTTGTCACGCAAACCGTTTTTTTTTCTTTGGCAAAAAATAGTTTTTATTTAATTTTTAATAAATATTGTAATAAATTCTAAACAATAATTAATATACAAAGTATTTAATTATAAAATATATGAAAATGTACATACAAGATGTTCGAATATAAAAGAAAAAACTACAAGAAGTAGTCATCTAGGCTTGATGCATCAAGCTACTGGGTATCAGTTGGGCGAAGTAGCTGGGATGTCAAAGGTGGAGCAAGATAAGGTGCTGGCATTGGGATTTGGAGGCCGGACATCCATAAGGCCAGTAAAATCATACTCATTTTCTTGTCCTGGGCCAAAAACTACGCTGCAATCTCGACTTCCTGCCCGAGCTGCTGCTTCGACCTCCCGTGCTACTTGTTGGGCCGCAAGTTAACCTTTTAGGGTTGCCACTTCCTCTGTCAAGGCAATGACCTTTCCTATGGTTGATCTGGAAGAGGAGGCACCCATCTCACGAACCCGCGCCTTCCCCATACACCGAACAACCTTGCCATGACGACGATCGAACTTTTGAGCAACAACAACGAGTCACCAAACTAGGAATGCTATATACCACCAGAAATCCACTTGCAAATATGATTCACTAGTCATAACAAAAATATCCAATTTCTGAAAACTACTTTGAACCCAAGTCCTAATATTTCACCAAACACAAAAATTAAAATCCAAGAAATGCCCTCATAACCAACCAACCATATATATCCAAACCAAGTAGCAATGCATATATTTAAATACAACTGATTAAAACAAATTAACCAACAAAACAACCAGTGTAAAAAGATAATGCGAAAACATAGAAGCAACAATAGAGGAATATTTGTCCCAGTAATTCTCTGAGATAAGCCAACACTTAGCAAAATCCAACAAATGCCAAGATACAAACAAGTTATCCTAAATCTAATCAGAAGACCAGGTATGCTCAGATTGAGGAACCTAAGGTTAATGCACAAGAAAAATGAAGAGAAATATACTTGGAAAGGAATATTTACCACAATCTAATCATCGAAAATAATGCAGCATGTTTTAAAATTTCAACACATGCTTAGAACAAATTGCTATCATGAACACTAACAAGACTATCTGCTAAGAGAAAAATCAAAATAAGAAATCAACAAAAGATAAACTACTTATATATCAACCAGAATTACAACCCAATTCAAAAGAATTGGGGTTTAACTCCATGACCATGTCCATTTTGCGCTTTTAGGAAATGACCCACTAAATGAGCAATCTAATTGAAATCTAAATTCTGATATCAAAAGTCAAACTACAAATGCACAACATGACCATAGAATCTAAGGGAGAAACTGTAGAGAAAGAAATAAAAAGACTTACGTCTATCTCCGGTAAATACCCCTAGCTTAGCAGACAAATTTTTCTTGAACAAATTAAACTTGGGAGCCAAGTCCTTTGCAGCAGGGCCACCATCAACACCAAATTCATTAAACCTACATATACAGATGTGCCATCAACACAAAGGAACATTATATTGTTTTAATGTTAGTTAGCCACTTTCGAGCATTTTTCCAGCCAAACCAAGGCGAGTTAGCCATCGAGAAAGGTACCGTTATCTTCGTCTCATCGAGAAGTATGAGTTTTGTTTTGAATCACTCGATTTCGTTGACTATTGAAGAAGTTATGAACATTTAAAGTTTACCCAGTTTCCGGCGAGTTTTCCAGTTTTCCGGAGAATTAGTCACCTTTCAGGCTATTTTTCGACCATCTCCAGCAACCATTGGGCTTCCAAATAGTTGTAATCTTGTTCTACACTTTTCTATCTTCATTTTGATATATTATGGGTCGAATTTGGTTAAGAATCGATTGAGTCATAAAGCTTTGAAAATTGCCCAAAAAGTTTTTAACGAAAGAACCAAAATCATGGATGGTACACAATCTTAGGGACCATTTCTATTGATTTTGAATCTCATGGACCATTTCTATTGATTATGCAAATCTCATTGACCATTTTGGATAGAACATGACCATATTGCCAGACTTCAGTGTTTATAACATTTCATATTTTTCTAAAAGAAAAGAGGAAAAAAGAGAGCTATTAACGATGAATTGGCCAGTAAGTTCTTTTATAATTAATCATGATGGAAGGGTGGTGCTTGGCAGAAAATCCAAAAAAGGAAAAAGAATATTGTTTTCGTTCCTGGCATATTGATATAAACAAATAAATAAGTTTTCACATTGGAGAAGTTAAGGGAATTAATTCTTCAGCAAAAAGAAAAGGAGACCACTAATTCTGAGTGTTTGAGACAGCTACCTACCACGCAACCCCCAAAGAGGAAAATATATAAAATACAGTTTCCCAGCCCAGATTTTGGATAAGGGGAGAAGCCAGAAGAAACCTGCGAGAAGTCCAATGTTACAAATGGGTTATCAATGAACGCGGAGTGCACAACAAATATAGACATAAGAAAACCAAATCTTATTTAGAATGACACCAAAAATTAAAACATCCTCATGTTGTATTCAGAATCTCAGATTCGACTTTTCCCTTTTCATTTTTTAATATAAATAAATAAATAAATCTTCAAAAACCCCTGCAACACTTCCAGCTCGTGAACGCTCTTCCAAAGGTATTGTCCTGCACCAGGTAAAAGATTATTAGGATTCTCAAACACAAAGAAATGGACCCGCTAGACAACCTGAATTTGAACAAAATAATGCTTCATGAACACCACCTATGAATCTATGATGGACCAAACTAAATATAAGAATGTCATACATGCCTGGCAATAAGGTCTGTTGCGGCAGATGGGGAAATGCCTTCTCTAATTCCTACCTGTACTTCAAAGAAAACAGCTCTCAGTAACAGGTAGGTTTGATACTCAAACCAACAATAAGTTGGAAATCAAGAACGAAAACAAAAGGCTAAACAAAGTTGAACTGATTTACAAGAGTCTTTAGTAAATAGAATATATTGTAAATGAGCGTACCAAAATTCTTGACAAAAACTAAACCAGGTGTAAATCCAGCAACAAGAGGGACAAGTGCCGTAGCCAAAGACCAAGTTAACACTCCAAACTCAAGAACTTTTCTGCATAGAAGAAAATGATAGATGAGCATGCATACCTCTCCCGGCCAAAAGATCAATAAACAAGCATTTGGGGATTGAACCAATCCCGCCCCGGATGAACTGCATAGTTCTGAGTATAAATAAATAACATAATAAAAACTTGAAACGAGCTTTTAAAAAATAAACCTCCCACTAAATATCTTAGCAAGCCAACCTCCGGGCAACTGACTCAATGCATACCCCCAAAACAACGATGATTGAACCAATCCCGCCTCGGATGAACTCCATCCAAACTGGTGATGTTCGCGTCAGGAATTTCCGTCGGGGACGTTTCCTGGCCGACGAGCGCACAGCTCCCCGAGAGGTTGGCGCCGGTTGAGGGCTGCTGTCGGGCTTCTGCTTCGCTGTCGGGCTTTGTCCGGCAAGGCTCGTCGGGCAAGGCTTATCGGGCAAGACTCGTCAGGCATGGCTTGTCGGGTAAGGCTGGAAGAGAAGGACAGCGTTAACTTTGAGAGGTGCCTTTGTGGGGCCTTAGGTGTAGGCCTTGAGGCTCACAATCAAGATTAACTTCTAAGTACTCAGGCGTGCCACTGCCATCTTTAGCATGGTAGATGTAAAATAGATGTCACGTTTTAGTTGTATATATATATATATATATATGCCCGAGAAATCGTGTTAGTTATAACAGGTGCCTTTGTGGGGCCTTAGGTGTAGGCCTTGAGGCTTCCCATCAATAACTAAACCAGTGCTCGAACATATAATATTCGTTCGATTGATTGCAGGAGCCTTACAACTATTATACTTCTGATTATCCGAATCTGAGAGATAGAACGAACCCAAATAGGTGCCTTTGTGGGGCCTTAGGTGTAGGCCTTGAGGCTTCCCATCAGAATTCGTTATTATACTCAAACGTTCTAGACCACGGAATGGAATGAATCCAAATAGGTGCCTTTGTGGGGCCTTAGGTGTAGGCCTTGAGGCTTCCTATCACAATCCATTCCATGCTTAAGCGTTCTATGATAATCATAATATAATAGAAATAAAACTAAGGGGTAGGTCGATTACTTGCGCCCCAAGTAACTTCGGATTTCTTGTTTATCAAGGACTATCGTGGATGGGTTAAGTCCACATAAGGTTCTTTTTTATGCCTTGAGGCCAAGGACTTTCAACTGATCAAATTTACATGCCCGAGGGCTTAGAACTTAGATCTGGTTTGAACAATGAAGATATATTCAAATCGGATCCAAGTACTAAGAGATTCTTTTAATGGTCATCTTACTAGAAATAACTTGAATACAACTGGAAGTATACAACATATTGCTAGGCTAATGAATGAAAAGACAAAAACAAAGAAGGTCGGGCAAGGTTTAACCTTGTCGGGCAAGCCTAGTCGTCTTGCAGGTTCCTATCTTTGTGGCTTATCAAGGGTCTGAGAGCTTTTAGGGAGAGGTAAGGAGAGGAGTTTACAAAGAGAAATCGATACTACAGCAAGGTTGAACAGGGTAGCAGAGCTATTACAAGGGTTTGAGTGAAGGCTTGTCCCGAGAGGGATGAAGGCTTGGGCTGACTACAGCTTCGTTTTGAAGGTAAATCTGGCTTTAAGCAGAGTTTGTGCTTGCATTTGTTTGTTTGTTTGAGTGTCCTTAATCCTGATTTCTCTTTCATCTTTTATAGACAACTCAGCTTGGCCTCTTGTAGCAGCAGCCTTGCCCGAATGCAACTTGAGAGGCAGTGACTCATCAACTTTTTTACTTGTTCTGCCATTATAAAGTACTTTATGGGCTGTATAACTGGTCAGTCTATACCACTTGGCTTTTGGGTAGGTGAGCAAGTGGTCTTCATGAGCTGCACCAAGTCAGAAAAGCCCATTTTCTGCTTTCTGGGTTTTGGCTGGGTTTAGGCCGGCTCTTCCTTTAGGCATCCCTTTGGGCCAGCCCCTTTCCTGAGCCCAAAGTTCAAGTTTTGATCCAAACAGTGCCCCCTTCAATTGATATTTAGCCTGGAATTCTAGGCGCCAATATTGATTGAAAAGCTCCTTATTAAAACCCACGAATTCCTTGCATTCGAACCCTCTAATCCCCTGTGTTCATGGTAAGAGATCCCTCTGTAACTTAAACGTTTCCTAATTCTCCCAGTTATTTCTTTAAATCTTTCAGATTCTTTTTCACTTTTTTGCTCGATATCTTTCACCCTCGTCATCTTCTTTGGTATCCCCCTCTCAAACTTCATCAAATGGCTTCGGGATCTAGCCAAACCCAACCATCCTACGTATCTGGCGAAGGAATCGTCACTCTGCGTCGTCTACTCAACGGACTGCATTGCCCTCGGGCAGGCTTGCATTCCGAGCTCTTCTTTGAGGTGCATGGGGCACAATCATTGGGTCCCGCATGGATCTCTCGGGTCCCTTCAGTGGTAGAAAGCAACATGCCCAGGGATAATTGGTTTTCCCCAAATCCCTTTTTGGCTAGGTCAGGCATCTCTTCATCCAAATGGTCGTCATATCGTCGAGGCTTTCCTCTGATGAATAATCCTGCTTGGGCTCAGTGGATTGATGAATTAGAGCCCACATTTAAGCAGAAATGGATGAGTAATGGTATTTACGAATTAATCATGCTCTTGAAAATTTCCATTACTCCCAAGCCTGAATAGCTTGCTTCTGCCCTCATTTTCTGGAATTCGGGCACGAATACTTTCGACTTTCGCATGGGCCCCATGTCACCAACCATTCTTAACATGGCCCAGGCCTTCGGGTTAAGGCCATCGGGCAGGATAGTGGACGTTACTCAAGACTAGGTTCCTTCCTCTACCATTGGAAGCTCAGGTTCATCCACTACTTTCCTTTCTTTGAACTATAACTCTGCAACTTTCAAGAGTTATGGGACCTCCTTCAAAGGCTTCATTCCTTTCGTAAAGGAAAATTTTGAGGCAAGCTCTCCTCGGGTTAATAAAGATCAAGAGCACATGTATTTCCTCTTATACTGGCTCAACAAATATATCTTCCCCAACAAGTCTAAAGGGGTGAGGGTTGAATGGATCCCCTTAGTAGAAGTTCTTCATAATTTCAATGATGTAGCTACAGGCCCATTCCTCCTTTCTCATCTTTATCATCTCTTTTTCGAAATGACTCAAGGCGAGCCATTTGAGACCAACTTGAATGGGCCTATCTGGATGATACAAACCTGGCTTCAATGGTACTTCCTAGAGTTTCGGGCTGCCAATTTGGAGTTCCCGGAGGGTGTGGCCCCTGCCCGAATCTTGGCTGAAGCTGCCCCTATAGATCACTCCACCTTTGCCTGCTTCTACTTCTTTAGAGTTTGTAGGACTCGATCAGATTTAGAATGGGGTGCGTCGGTCTTGAGGAGATACCCTTGGTTTTCTGACCAAGTCTTTCAAGATGCTCCTGGTGAAGATGCTACCCCCTCTTGTAGGGAGAAATTCATTAGCTGCATTCAACCAAGAGACCTGGCCTGGGAGTTCGGGGTAATAGATATGACCGAGGTTTGGAAGTGTATCATCCTAACTTTTGCAGCAGGCAGTTAGGATTCACGCAGGCTATTCCCATCCCGTTCTTCGATTCTATCCATTGTGGCACTTCATTTCGACTACCAACTCCCTCTGAGGTGATCTTCCGAGCTGCCCGACGCAGTCTTGACGTAATGAGTCAGGCTACCCGAAAGTCCATCATCCTCAATTTTGAATGTACCTCGCTCTTCTCTTCTTGGTGGGAAGACAGATGGACCAAGAAGTATGGAGGAGATTTGAAAGAGACTCATGACCGCCTTTTCAGTCAACTTTCTCTTAAGTCATACCCCGGCTCGGGCGAGCTTGAAAATTGGAAGGAGATGATCCAAGAGAAGAATCGATCACTTCTGATAGGTACTTCTCTTTTTATCCTGATTTTGTTTCCCTTCTGAAGTCCTTCTAACCTTAATTTTGCTTGACCTCGCAGCCCTAGTGGATGTTGAATCAGAAGCCGTTGAGTCCGATGATGACTCAGCTGATGTTGCAGTTCTCCATGGCGCTGCAGCAGAGGCTGAAAGACAATAAGCTGGGGAAGGTATGGATGTTTCGGAATCCTTTGGAGATTCAGGAGTTGAAGAAACACCCAAGGCAATTATTAAAGCACCAAGCGAAAGAACGGCTGTGATCGAGGCTTCAGATCCTGATCCTGTACTTCTACCCAAAACCACACGACCAACTCTTACTAGAAAGAGTAAGAGAGCGAGAACTGTTGCTCCTCCTAAGTCATCAGCCCCATCTGCTCCAGTCCCCGAGGCAGGCAGAAAGAAGCAACAATCTTCAAGTAAGTTTCTGTTCTTCTTTACCAAATTGTTACCTTTCTCCTTTATCTAATTGCTTCTTGTTTTCTTTGAAAAACAGGACCTCAAGCATCTAAAAGACCAATCATTGCTTCTAAGGAGGAACCATTAAGAGCTGCCATGCTCAAAAAGGCTAAAGAACTGCAAAATACCGTCCTCAAAGAACTCGAGGTATGATTTATATTTTTTATCTGCACATCCCTTCTCGCTTTCACAGAACTCAAAATCTGATTATTCGAATCAGGCCGCAAGAGATGAAAAACTTCTTCCACCCGAGGCCTCCCCATCATTTGCCCGAGAAACCAGCCTTTCTCCTCCTTAGGTCAACCCTTCAGAGGTACCCTTTCCTTCCTTTTCAACCCTTAGGTAACTCTATAGTTTCTGGACTTAATGCCTGAATCTTTCTTCTTCTTCTATCTGTTTTTAGGCTGGGGCATCTGCCTCCTTACCTAGTCATGGCCCTCCTATGAATTTTGTGATTTCTTCTCCTGCCCTGGATGCAACTCCTTCCTCTCAGTTTGACCCTTCTACAGGAGTTATGTTGCACTTCGTGGATGAGGGCAGTAACTTGGTGAGCCATTATTCCTGAATTGAATTCCTGATTAACTCCTACTCACGTTTTCTGCAGCCTTCTCCGGTATATGAGCCACCCCTTCCATCAGTGGTATCAGATAATGAACCCATAGTCCCTGAGATTCCTGTAACCTCAGAGGTAATAGTCTCACGGGTGCCTGCGTGCACGATAGTGGATATTGATGAACCTCCTTCTTCTCTTGCTGGTGGTGGAAAGTCTTCCCCTCAACGAGGATTTAATACTCTTCCTGGTGAAACCCCAGGGCTAAGTCAGGTACATTTCTTATCTCCAAAGCCTCTTTTTGCCTTAAACTGTATTCTTGTCTTGACCTGGTCCTTTTGGCTTTTCGCAGCAAGTTCTGAAAGAGACTTCCCCCCCTCGTTTGGTCCGTAAGTCAAAGTGTTCCCGTCCTCATTTATCTTCTGGAGGTACAGAGATTCCCCCTTCTGGAATTGAAAAAATCAGGCAGACAGAGATTGCCCCCCAGTGGGCATTGCTCCATTAGAGGGAGCTGCAGTGCAGGATCCTCCTCCTTTTCCATCCTCAAACCCTGCTAAGTTTCCCAAACGTTTTGAAGCACTTGGGCGGCTTGAGACGAGGTTGAAATCCTCAAGACATACTTCAGCGACCTCCAGTTCTTCAGAGCAACAACGAGTCTTCCAAGAATGGGCGAGGAAGGACTTCACTACATTATTCAGCCTCAAGGCTCTTTGTGATTTAGAAAAGGTCACAATTGAGTCTTTCAAAACGGGTCGGCTATCAAAACCTCAGCACGATTCCTTTCTCTCTTTCTTTGAGAATTTAAGGGCTCTTAGGGAGCAATACCAGAGAGCTGATAGACAAGCTAATCGGGCAAGATGCTTTATGGAGAAAGAGTCAAGCATCTCCGCTCAAGTTGATCGGTTGATGGATGAAAGCTTGCGGACAAAAGAAAGGGTTAAAGTTGTTACTTCTGAAATCCAAAAGCTGGAGGAACAACTGGTTGCTCTTAAAACTGAACAAGCAACTCTTCTGGATACCCTCGAAAACCAAATTGAGGGAGTAGAGAAGTCAAACTTGGAGTTAGAGCATACTAGGTCCCAACTTGTAAATAGCCATACTGTTTTGGCCGAACCTAGTAGGATATTTGCCATTATGCAGACATATCAGAGGAGAGGTGGTAGATTTACTGGAAGCCCTAAGTTCTAGAGGCAGAGAGATTTTGGTGGTTCAGGTGGATCTGGTGTTCCCTTATGCCACATGTGCAATAATCGGCATTTTGGGGAGTGTGGGATAGGTAGTAATGGATGTTTTACTTGTGGATAGATGGGTCATAGGGCTGCCCAATGCCCTCAGAGTCAGCAGAGACCCCAGCAGCCTTCTTTCCCACTACTTGCACCTACCCAGTAAGCTTCAAGATCTGATGGCTATACTTAGACTGAACGAGGAGGTGCCTACCACTATCAGGGCGACGCCGCTCCCTACACCTCAGGACAGCATCAGTACTCTTAGGATCCTCAGTATCAAAGTGGGTATCCTCAGTATCAAAGAGGATCTATGTTTTATCAGCCACATTCAGCCAGAGGATCTCAATGGTACCAAGGAAGACAGCCTCAGTAGGGAGAGATTGCTGCTAGTAGTGCAGGATCTTCGAGGCAGTCGGGTCAGCAGAGGCAGGGATGTAGTGTTCATGCCAACAGAGGTCGTGGTGGACGACAGCAGAATCAGGGGCATATCCACAACATGTCACTGCAAGATACCCAAAATAATCCAGATTTAATCATGGGTACGTTAAATATTCTTGGTCATTTTGCTAGAGTATTGATTGATTGTAATGCTACACATTCTGTTATTTCTCATACATTTGCTCAAGTGACACAACCTCATCCTACACCTCTAGGATATAATTTAGAACTTTTTATGCCTAGAGGGGGTAAATGTTTTGTGGATCGGGTATATCCAGGATGTCCAGTGATAGTAGAGGATGTTATTATGTTGGCTAATCTTATGCCGTTGGATATTATGGATTTTGGTGTGATTTTGAGCACTGATTGGTTGCACTATAATCGTGCCAAGATAGACTGTTATGAAAAGACAGTCACATTTCATTGTCCTGGATTACCTGAAGTTACATTTGTAGGATAACCTAGGGGGTAAGGCATGGTATTATTTCAGCCATGAAAGCAAAGAGACTGTTGTCGAAAGGTTGTCAGGGATATTTGGCTCATGTGGTGTTGAATGATGATGCTCTTAGTAGTGTGGAGGATGTTCGTGTGGTCAGATATTTTCCGGATGTATTCCCTGAGGATTTGCCTGGATTGTCGCCAAATAGAGAGGTGGAGTTTGTTATTGATCTGCTTCTAGGTATGAATCTTATATCTTTAACTCCTTACAGAATGGCTCCTGCTGAATTAAGAGAATTGAAAGTACAGTTGCAAGAGTTAATGGATAAAGGTTTGGTTCAGTCGAGTACTTCACCTTGGGGAGCTCTAGTGTTATTTGTGAGGAAGAAAGATGGAACTTTGAGGCTGTGCATTGATTACAGACAATTGAATCGGGTAACCATTAAAAACTGTTATCCATTGCCTCGTATAGATGATTTATTTGATCAACTCAAAGGTGCCTACATTTTTTCTAAGATTGACTTAAGGTCGGGTTACTACCAGTTGAAGATTAAAAATGAAGATGTCCCTAAGACCACATTCAAGACTCGATATGGTCATTATGAGTTTCTTGTGATGCCATTCGGGTTAACTAATGCACCAGCAGCTTTTATGGATTTGATGAATCGAGTATTCCAGCCATATTTGGACAGGTTTGTTATTGTCTTCATTGACGATATTCTGGTATACTCTAAGTCTAAGGCTAAGCATGCTAGACATCTAAATTTGGTGTTGAGCAGTTTGAGGGAACACCAACTATATGCTAAGTTTAGCACATGTGAATTTTGGTTGAATCAACTGGCATTTTTGGGACATGTTATTTTTGCTCAAGGCATTCAAGTGGATGCTCAGAAAGTGGCAACTGTGGAGAATTGAGAGCAACCTCGAACCGTCACCGAGATACGGAGTTTTCTTGGCCTAACAGGCTATTATAGACGATTCGTTAAAGATTTTTCAATGATTGCTTTGCCATTGATGAGGTTGACGCGAAAGGATGTTAAGTTTGAGTGGGATAGTAAATGTGAGCAAAGTTTCCAACAGTTGAAGTACTATCTCACTCATGCTCATGTTCTAGCGCTTCCAGATGATAGCGGTAATTATGAGGTTTATAGTGATACTTCTCTGAATGGTTTGGGTTGTGTATTGATGCAACATGGTAAGGTAATTGTTTATGCTTCGAGACAATTGAAACCTCATGAGAAAAATTACCCTACACATGATTTGGAGTAAGTAGCTATCATCTTTGCTTTGAAGATTTGGAGACATTATCTTTATAGTGAGAAATGTAAGATCTTTACAAATCATAAGAGTCTTCAATATTTGTTTACTTAGAGAGATCGTAATCTTTGACAGTGGAGGTGGATTGAGTTACTTAGTGACTATGATTGCACGATTGAGTATCATCCTGGTCATGCAAATGCAGTGGCGGATGCACTTAGTAGGAAGACTCCAGTCAGACTTAATGCCATCTATGATTGTCATGTTCCTCTTTTAGCAGATTTGAGGTCCACTGGAGTGGAGCTAGGAGTTGAAGATCGAGAAGAAGCCTTGCTTGCTAATTTTCAGGTTAGGCCAATTTTGGTTGATCGTGTGCTTGAGGCTCAGATGATTGATGTGTAGACCCAGGAAATCATTCAAGCAAGGAACCAAGGCAGAAAGAAAGATTTTGGGATTCGAGAATCTAATGGTATGCTTATGCAGGAAAGCAGAATGTATGTGCCAAATAATGCGGAGTTAAAGAAAGAAATTTTGGATGAAGCACATATTTCGGCATATGCAATGCATCCAGGAGGCACTAAGATGTATCATACCATTAGACCATTTTATTATTGGCTGGGTATGAAAAGAGAAATTGCCAAATATGTGAGTAGGTGTGCTATTTGCCAACAGGTTAAAGCTGAAAGGAAAAAGCCGTTTGGGTTAATGCAGCCACTTCCCGTTCCACGGTGGAAATGGGAAAATATTACTATGAATTTTGTGTACAAGCTTCCTCGCACACAAAATGGTTATGACAGCATTTGGGTGGTAGTTGATCGGCTTACTAAGTCAACACATTTTATTCCAGTGAGGGAGAAGTATTCGTTAAGCCGATTAGCTAAGTTATTTCTATTGCAGATTGTGAAGTATCACGGTGTGCCAATTAATATTATCTCAGATCGGGATCCTAGATTTACTTCCAAGTTCTGGATAGCATTCCAGGAAGCTCTTGGTACGAGATTGCTTTATAGTACGGCATATCATCCTCAAACAGATGGACAATCTGAGAGGACCATTCAAACATTAGAGGATATGTTGAGATCTAGTGCTACAGTTTGGAGATAGTTGGCATGATTGTTTAGATTTGATGGAGTTCGCCTACAACAATAATTACCATTCAAGTATTCGTATGGCACCATTTGAGGCACTTTATGGGAAATCTTGTCATATGCCTCTATGTTGGTCAGAGGTTGGCGAAAGAGTTTTAGTGGGCCCTGAGATTATGGATGTGACTACTCAAAATGTTTAGGTAATTAAGTCTAACCTGAAAGCGGCCCAAGATTGACAAAAGAGCTTAGCAGACAAGCATGCCACTGATCGGAAGTATAATGAAGGTGATTGGGCATTTCTAAAGCTATCACCTTGGAAAGGTGTTGTATGATTTGGAAAGAAAAGAAAGTTGAGTCCTAGGTACATTGGACCATATATGATCACCAAACGAGTCGGTGAGGTTGCTTACAAGGTTAAGTTGCCTCCAGAGTTGTCCAAGGTGCACGATGTATTTCATGTTTCGATGCTTCGACATTATGTTTCAGATCCTTCACATGTGATTCCTCCTTAACCTTTGGAAATCAATTCGGATTTGATTTATGATGAGGAACCAGTGACTCTATTGGATTGGAAGGATAAGGAACTGAGGAACAAGACCGTGCGCTTGGTGAAAGTATTATGGAGAAATCATTCAGTAGAAGAAGCTACTTGGGAGACAGAGGATCGAATGAGAGAGATGTATCCACGCTTGTTTTATGATTATTAGTGGATGTATTGGTTGTACGTAATTTCAAGGATGAAATTTTATAAGGTGGGGAGATTGTCACAGCCCGTCCCGAGTAATAATTATCGTGGTTGTGAAAAGATGAATTTACCCTTGAGCGTCGGGTGTGTGTTTGTATTTTGGGTTAAGAAATTGGGTCAATTAGTTTTATCCCTAACTAATTGGACCCAATTAGAGCTAAAAGATTAAAGAGTTTTGATTGGTGTGCATTTTGGAACCATACACACACATCCATATCCTTTCTCTCTCTTCTCTCCCCGTACTCTCTCTTGGACTCACTCTCTCTTCCCTCTCCTTCGTACGGACAACCTTGAACCAAGCCAAATCTTCACAGATCGAGGAAGAAAATGGTACCATTGTGTTCATGAGGACCATACGAGTGCAAAGGTACCCATTTCAGTTAAGAACTCGTTCGACATCATGTTGAAAACCCAAGCTCCAAGTTAAGCACTATTCATGAACTTTTGAATGGTTATGTTTTAGGACAATCCAAGCTCAAAGTGAGCTTTAGGAGGTTCTCACGAAGCCTGGAGTGTTTCGTTGGCTCGATTTTGAAGTCGGGATCACGAGGTTCGAAGGTGGCCGGTTTTGGTAGGATTTTCCTGACGAGTTTTCGAGGGATTTGAAGCTCCTAAGAGGTATAACCTTCTTCCTCTCGTGATTTATGATAATCTGGTGAAAATTACGGGAAAAATAGTGCAAAAACGAGCGAGAAATAGGCAGTTGCAGGTCTGCCTAGAATTCGGTGCCGGTGATACTATTCCGGCGTCTGGAGGTTGAAGGTGATGCGTAGGGATGGGCAAATAGCCATTGGTTATGGGTAACCGCGGTTACCGGTCCATTTAAATTAAACGGTTACGGTACCGTTTAGATAAATAAACGGTTATGGGTATAACCGTTTACCCGTGAAATTTAAATGGACAGTTATGGATATTAACCGCGGTTATAAACGGGTAACCGTTTACCCATATATTTTACATATGTAAAACTAACACAAATCATGTTCTTGATCCAATAATACTTAGCACCCAATCAATTAGCAAGGAATTCATCGATCCTTCTCTCAATAACACTGCTATAGGAATGATGATTCACATCATCAAGGAATTCGCCAAATTAATTTAAATTCCTTGCGTGTAATCGTGAAATTGACAGAAATGTCTTTTAGATAATTTTTGTAACCCAATAATACTTAGCAAATATTATATTTACCTTCATTGGTAACAGTTAAAAATATCGTCCGTAAACTATTATTTCAATTATTGGAATGGTATAAGGACTTAAAAATTAAAATACGGAAATGTATAATGTACCTATAACGGTGTTTAATTGTCAAAAAAAAAAAGAAAATTATGACAATTTTTTTTAATTTTCAAGGTGTTAAAAAACATGTAGAGGGTGAAAATGGGGTAATGGTAAAAACAAAAAACATAAATGGGTTAAAAAGGGTAAATGGGTAAACGGGTATTAAACAATTATGGTTAAATGGGTATGTGGTTATGGGTATGGTTAACCGTTTATAAACGGTTATGGGTATGGGTATAACCGTTTAGGCAATTACCCAACGGGTAAACGGTTATGCGGGTTTGAGTATAAACGGTTATGGGTAAATAACCGCGGTTTACCGCCCACCATAACCATTGCCCATCCCTAGTGATGCGCATGAAGGCGCATGAGGGTGCGTGAGCCATAGAAAAATTATTTTAAAATTTTCAAGATGTTCGTGAGATTGTGTAGGTCACTGTGGTATATTCATATACCCATTTTGAGCTATGTATGAGAAGTTATTAGCTAGTTTTGCCTATGTACTTTAAAATAACGTTTTTATAGTTAATTCGCATATAGGTGAGACTTATCCCGAGGACGAGCGTATCCATGGGCGACTCGGGGTTACGACCCGTCGACATACCAATGAGTGGGCTTTTGTTTTCAGTATATATTTATATACTTGATATATTTCCCAGAAATGCATTTTTAAGGAAAGTATGCTTTGAAATAATATGTCAAATGCTTTTATATTCTGAATATGCATTTCATGGTTGCATATATATAAATGTGGTGCTGTGGAGGGACAGGTAAGTTCAGGTAAGTTATGTTTGAGTATGTGAATCATCGATGATGTGATATGTGATTGAATAATGTTGAGCTCATAAAACTGCACCTAGGGTGATTGTGATTTAGCCAAAGATATGAAGTACAGGCCTGTTTATTTACGTCACCTCCCACACAATATGCTCATATTGGATCCAACTTAAGTGCACAGTCTTGTCGTACAGACCTTATTTATAGTTTCGACTCGTAGGTGACTAGCGATTTATTGCCCGACTATTATGAGAGAATAGAATTGAGCATAATTATATTACACCCAATCTTGTCGTACAGACCCATTTTTAGTGGTTCCGACTTATGTGCAGTATATTGCCGTATAGGTCGTTGTAGTGACTCCGGCTAAATTGACTTTTGAGCTATGAATTCAACCGTACAGACTACCACAGGGGTTCTGGCTAACATATCATATTTCTATGAAATCATTCCTACCTGGATTGTTTACTTTGTTATATTTTGGCATGGCATACATATGAATATGATTATGTGAAGTATGAATTGAATTGATATGATTTCATATATATATATATATATATATATATATATATATATATTATGTATATGCTTATATCGTGGTTCTGGGAAAAATTGTACATGTTTTACAGCGAGGGATTAGTATATTGATAAATGAAATGGTTTTGTAAAACAATTGTTTTTGCCCACTCACGTTTCTGTTTTGCGCCCCTCCAGGTTTTAAGTAAGCTTGTTGTTGGTGGGTTGAGGACGTCGGCAGTTCTGACTTATCTAAATAATAGTAGGACATTCCTGGTTCTATATAATTAGTACTTGTCCTACTGGACTGCACCTAGACTTTATGCTCTGAATAGGAGTGTTTACTATTGTAACTAACTCCTATCACTTTTTGTTGAGTAGTGCACTCTAGTAATTTGATTTCAATTATTCGTATAATTCTTATCATTATCGCTTCCGCACTGTGCACATGGCTACGTCACTCTCACGTGACAGCTAGCATGTCTTGATCTCGATCGGGGTGTGTCAATTGCCATGTCACAAGTACCCTACACCGTAAATAGACAAAGATTTTGAGAAATATTTTTACACTCTATTGTAACCTTTAGATCTTTTAACATTGAACGGTGTTGATTAAGAGTTATGTGGAGACTTTTAAACATTAAATGAATTGAATGATGGTGTGGAATATATAAATTAAAAAAAAATCTGATAAAATAAAATTGATTTTTTTTTTAAAAAAAGGTTAAAATTTGATACAGAAAAAATGTGAAACTGAAACCGCTGTGAAGCAGCCTAAATCCAAAATCTTCATTCTTGGATCTTGGGTTGTTAGAGTTTTGCTATGGATGTGACAAATTGGTTGAGTTGTTCATCTAAACTTAGAGCGCTTAAACCTTCTCAAGATAAAACCCTAATTTTTTTTTTCTTAAAGCAAAATTCTCTCTTTGCTTAGTAGCATGTTTTATTGTTCACTAGGGTTCATTGTTTGAAAAGGCAAGAAGAGTATACATTTTCAGACAAAAAAAAGAAGGAGAAGACTTTACATCCAAGGCATGGAGTTGCAGGCCTCATCGGCAAACAAAGAGGAAGATGGAGGGTAGAGTATTTTTAGGGTTCTCTTTTTTAAAAAAAAAAAATATATATATATATATATTTTAATTAAATTAGTGTTTTCCTTATTAGTTATAATCCAAATCATCATCCAATTCATTTAATGTTTAAAAGTCTTCACATAACTCTTAATCAACATCGTTGGATGTTATAAGATCTAAAGGTTACAAAAGAGTGTAAAAATGTTTGTCAAAATGTTTGTCCCTTGATCATATCCCATATATATATATGTGTGTGTGTGTGTGTGTGTGTGTGTGTGTGTGTGTGTGTGTGTGTGTGTGTGTGTGTGTGTGTTTCCGTTAACATCATGAGAAAGCTTGTTAGGATTAGAGTTTGGGTTATGAAAGAGACAAATGCAAATTACCCTTTTTTTTTTTTTTGATAAAAGAAATTCCTTAAAAGGAGAGAACCACAAATACAACCAGTTTCAATACAATCAAAGTTTAAAGCTGAGGAAGCAAAGGAGAGAGTAACATATACCCAAATATGATTCAACTGTAGCTGGTATTACCCTACTTCTATAAACTATTGTATGACACATAGAATTAAAAGAATTAATAACATACGTTTTCTGTCACTTAGTGTTACGGTCTAGTGATATTCTTCTTCACTACATTATTGCTAACCCTTTGTGAGGTTAACCCCCTCACCCCTCTCCCTTAGTGTAGATTTTTTCAAAAAAAAAAAAAATGCTGCAGTCCTATTAGATTAAGAATGTGATTGGGTAAATCATAATATATCTTGAAATATCTCTTATATTCCTATTAGAAGTTGATTACCTATTAAGAATTGTAATCCTAAAAAGGTAAGGAATTAACCTTTTCTACTACTATAAATAAAGTCATAATAGGGTGGAATAGAACACACCCACAATTACACATCTCTCTCTTATCTCTACTATTGCCGCACATTTCTCTCTCTTTATGACCTCCATAATTGTTCAGTAAATTATGCCTACAACAAAAAATTAACAATAACATATGTTTTCCATTTAGTGTCGTTTACCAAAATTGTAATAATGCTGCTTAGCGGTATTTCTCTTTACTTGTGAACATAGTTGCCAAATAGGGGTATGATTCGAGTTTGCAATTTGGTTCGGATATGGGATTCGGTAGTAACATAATGTATCATTGGACAAAGAGTAGGCATAGATAGTACGGTTTTTAGTTCGATTCATTCTAAATTCGTTAATGAATATAATTTATTTTATTATAAAAATATTGTAATTATACATTTTACAATTATATTGTATAGTTATTATCATCAAAAGATGAAAACACGTCAAAAAGAATTAATTTACTTAATTGGTTTAATAAAAAATAATAAAAATATTCTTATAATATAAAATATTTTCGTGGATGTCAGTTTGAGTACAAAAAACTAAGAAAACATGTCATCATTATAAACATGGGTGTGATATCCACACACCCCATTTTACTTCTCATACCTCTTTTTAATTTTCAGTTGTCAGATTGGATGAATTGAAGAAGATCAACATACATAAATTATCAAGGACTGTGTGAGAAATAAAATGGAGTGTGTGGATAGCATATCTCTATAAATATTTGAAAATAAAAAATATTAAATAAACAAAATTTTCAAATTAGGCCCACTTCAACACACTCCCTCTCCCGGTTCCCATAAATCCCTTTCCCATTTCCACCTTTTCCACTTTCGGAGCCACCGCCACCGATTCGAGAGGGAAAATCTAAAGAGAATGAGCCGAATTTACCACCGAATCGCCATATAATCGATTCGGCAGTACTGATACGGGATTCAGATGGTGAAAGACCGTATCCGGCAACTATGCTTGTGAAGAATCCTTTATAATATGGTTGAGGAAAGTCTTTTATTTCTGGAATAACATCCACCCAAGAACTGAATTCCAGGGTTTCTGCCTTCAAAAACGACATAGAAATTAAAGTTTCTGCCTTCTGGAAAAACATTTTGAGGGCGAAGTCCAATAGTTTCTGGAAAGATTGGCTTATTTTGTAAATTATGAATACTTATATTCATCTGACTAAAGACATATGCAAGACAATACAAAGTATGCAAGATTTGATTATTTTGCGGACTAGCTAGATGTTTCTGATAATAATGAAATTCATCTAAAATTGAATGTTGAAACATATCTATCTTGAAATCTTTTCCACGTCTAAATTTGAATTTGGGGTTTTCTACCAAAGGTAAAGAAAGGGTTGGTGAATTATTTTGTGCATTAACTGGATCTCCCTTCGGAGCCGGCACTTTTGCCTAATTCTGAGTATCATTATTTGTCATCATCTGCAGAAGAGAAATTTACTTAGAGATGAGTCTTATCTAACAAAGCTCTTCTTAAATGATCTAGAAGAAAATTATTTTTCCTTTAATATGTTCGAGTTTTACTTTAAATCCTCTACTTGTTATACTATATACAAAATTTAACCATCTTGTTTTGCTTAGTTTCGACTCGTTTAATTTATTTTAAAATCTTACTATAGCTTCATAATCTGTCCTGGTTGTGAAGGGTTTAGATAAATAGATCTTAAATTTATTTACTGAATTTGTTACTCCTAATAACTCCGCCTGTGTAAGTTTATCTTACATTGCCGGTCCCAAGCCCGGATAAAGGAGGAGGGGGAGGGTGTCACATAGTCGACAGCCGGCACTCCTCGGTTACGTCGAATCATTATGAAAATGAATCCAGAACGAAATCGCGCTAAAGCTAGGGTGTCACTCGTAAGTAGCGCACTGTGTAGCCCGAGCACAATGATAAGTGAGTAAGGGTCGCTATATCTCCATCGGCACCCGGATGCAGTGTTAAATGAACAAGGAGGCCATAGAAACTTCTTTTCGAACGACTCCACTCAAAGTTGTTTGGGAGCATATGCTCCTATCAACTTTACACAGGACACACAAAAGAAGTACTTTGATCCTATTAGACGGGGGAGAGTAAAGAAGCTAGGACAGAAGGGTAGAGTTCAAGAGAGTAGAATGTGTTTAGGAACGTGGAATATAGGAATCTTAACGGGAAAATTTATGGAAGTAGTGGAAGTTATGGTGAGGAGAAGGATAAATATTATGTGCCTACAAGAAACTAAGTGGGTTGGTCTTAAGGCAAAGGATCTAGAAAACTCGGGGTTTAAACTTTGGTATTCGGGCACAAATAGAACGAGAAACGGTGTTGGCATCATCGTGGACAAGACCTTGACACAAGATGTTGTAGATGTCAAGAGGGTAAGAGATAGAATCATGGCAATCAAGATTGTAATAGGACAAGAACTCATCAATGTGATTAGTGCGTACACACCTCAAGTAGGGTTGGATACGAGTTCGAAGGAGAAATTTTGGGAAGACCTTGGAGACTTGGTGCAAGGAATTGTGCAGACGGATAAGTTATTTATATGAGGAGATTTAAATGGACACGTGGGCAGGGAGACAGGCAAATATGGAGGTTTTCATGGTGGCCATGGTTTTGGGGAGAGAAACGAGGATGGGGAAGCTATCTTGGATTTTGCAATGGCATATGATCTCTTCTTAGCCAATATCTTCTTTAAGAAGAGAGAAGAACATGTGATCACCTACAAGAGTGGGTTGTCAAAAACACAAATAGATTCTCTTCTAATGAGGAAAGAGGATCGTATAAATTGTAAGGATTGCAAAGTTATACCGGGAGACAGCTTGGCTAATCAACATCGCTTGTTGGTGATGGATGTACATATCAAAAGAGTGAGAAAAAAGAACAAGACTTGGAAGTGCCCAAGGACTAGATGGTGGAACCTAAAAGGAGAAAAACAAGCCATTTTCAAAGAGAAAGTAATCACCCAGTGTGTGTGGGATAAAAAGGGGGAAGCTAGCCAAAGGTGGGATTCCATGATTAGTTGTATCCGAGAAGTAGCAAAAGAGGTATTAAGAGAGTCCAAGGGCTTTGCTCCACACCAAAAGGAATCTTGGTGGTGGAATGAGGAGGTACAAACAAAGGTGAAGGCTTAAGAAGGAATGTTGTAAAGCCTTATACAAGGATAGGACCGATGAAAATGGTGAAAGGTATAGAAGAGCGAAGCAAGAGGCGAAGAAAGCTGTGAGAGAAGCTAAGTTAGTGGCTTATGACGATATGTATAAGCGACTAGATACCAAAGAAGGAGAGTTGGATATCTATAAACTAGCTAGAGCAAGGGAAAAGAAGACAAGGGACCTAAACCAAGTGAGGTGCATTAAGGATGAGGATGGAAAGGTTCTTGCTACAGAGAACGCGGTCAAAGACAGATGGAGAGGTTATTTTCATAATCTTTTCAATGAAGGACATGAAAGGAGTACTTCTTTAGAGGAGTTGAGTAACTCAGAAGAGTGTAGAAACTACTCATTTTATCGTCGAATCAGGAAGGAATAAGTGGTTGTAGTTTTGAAGATGATGAAGCATAGAAAAGCAGTGGGCCCAGATGATATACCGATCGAAGTGTGGAAAGTTTTGGGAGAGACAGGTATAGCATGGCTCACTGACTTTTTCAATAGGATTTTAAAAATGAAGAAGATGCCAAATGAGTGGCGAAAGAGCACTTTGGTGCCAATCTACAAGAATAAGGGCGACATACAAAATTGCATGAACTATAGGGGTATTAAGCTAATGAGTCATACAATGAAGCTCTGGGAGAGAGTTATTGAACATAGATTGAGGCAAGAGACACGGGTTTCAGACAACTAATTCGAGTTCATGCCAGGGCGCTCAACCATGGAGGCAATCTATCTCTTACGAAGATTGAGGGAAAGATATAAAGATGGGAAAAAGGATTTACACATGGTCTTTATAGATTTGGAAAAAGCGTATGATAGGGTCCCAAGAGACATTCTTTGGAGGATTTTAGAGAAGAAAGGAGTACGAGTAGCATATATCTAAGCTATAAAGGATACGTATGAAGGAGCAAAGACTGCCGTAAGAATAAACCGAAAGCTTCCCCATAACTGTTGGATCACATCAAGGCTCATCCTTAAGTCTTTACCTTTTTACATTGGTAATGGATGAGTTAACAGGACATATTCAAGATGATATTCCTTGGTGTATGCTTTTCGCAGACGATATAGTGTTGATAGATGAAACTCGGGAAGGGGTAAATGCGAAGCTTAACCTTTGGAGAGAAGTGTTGGAATCTAAAGGTCTTCGCCTAAGCCGATCAAAAACAGAATATATAGAGTGCAAGTTCAGTGCAAATGGAAGCCAAAATGAGTTAGGGGTGAGGATTGGAGATCAGGAAATACCAAAGAGTGACTGCTTTCGCTACCTAGGATCTATCTTGCAAAAGAACGGAAAATTAGATGGAGATCTCAACCATAGAATACAAGCTGGATGGATGAAGTGGAAGAGTGCATCCGGCGTGTTGTGTGACCGTCGTATGCCACTGAAGCTTAAGAGAAAATTTTATAGGACGGCAATAAGGCCGGCGATGTTGTATGGCACAGAATGTTGGGCGGTGAAGCATCAACACGTACACAAAATGGGTGTAGCGGAGATGAGGATGCTTCGTTGGATGTGTGGGCACATGAGAAAGGATAAGATTAGGAATGAGGATATCCGAGGTAAAGTAGGAATAGCCAAAATTGTAGGAAAGCTGAGAGAAAATCGGTTACGGTGGTTTGGACATGTGCAAAGAAGGCTTACTGACGCTCCAGTTAGAAGATGCGACTACGGGACAGAAGTTCAAGGCCGAAGGGGTAGAGGAAGACCTAGGAAAACTTTGGAAGAGACTCTCAGAAAAGACTTAGAGTACTTGGATCTAACGGAGGACATGACACATGACCGAGCACAATGGCGTTCTAAGATTCATATAGCCGACCCCACTCAGTGACTTGGATTTTTCAAGTTTCCAACCTAGAAGTTTTCCTCACTCGGGAAATTAAGGGAACACTACCTCAATCTACATGCTCCATTCATAAAGCTTCAACAAAAGAAAAATTCAAAGAACTTAGTGAAGAAGGTTTTGGTGTATTTAACACAATACGTTGAAATGAAGCAAAGCTTATTTATTGATATCTCCGATAAGTTACAAATATGTACATATACATGAGTCAAAATAAACAAACAAGAAGGAGCCTTCACAATGGTTGCTTAGGAGAAGTCTCAGCAGTCGGTAAAGCCCCAGAAAGAGAAGGCACCGGAGGGTGATCATTCGGAGCCTCAGTATTGGACAGAACCCTAGAAGGAGGTGGCATCGGGGGTTGATCATTTGGAGCTTTATTACGCGGTACAGCTCCAAAAGACGAAGGCAATAAATGCCTTTGGAACAAACCCACAAACCTCTGATGATCAAGTAAAATCTGACCATCAGATTCCTTCATCTGGTCAAGCTTCCTCTTCATATTTGTAGCATAGTCATGTACGAGCCGGTGCAACTGTTTATTATCATGCTTGAGCCCTCTAATCTCCTGTTTGAGACTTATCACTTCAGCCGCCAATGATTCAACTTGGCAGGTTCGAGCAAATAGGGTTGGGCCATATTAGACACAGAACCTGCACACTGAACACTGAGAGCCAGAGAATCCTTAACAGCCAACTCATCAGACCATTGGAAAAGTAGTCTGTTATCTTTGGGAGTGAGAAGGTTCCTGGCCACCACCGCAACAGCCATATCATTATTCATCACAGAATCCCCAACGGTAAGAAGACTAGTAGGGGATAAGAAGGATGCGCGCCATATGTTGTCTGGAGAATGCGTGGCTGCCTCTTCAACAAGGTTCAAGTCAAAACGACGGTCGGAGGGGCCAGACATTTTCAAAGGTGTTGAAGAGAGAAGAGGTCGGACAAATCAAGATCTTAGAAGTGCAAGAATGAAGCTTCTACTAGTGGAGATTCAAGTGTGCTTTAGAACTTAATGCCAGCCTCTATAAAAATCTACACTCGACGGAGCTTCAGAAATCGAAGAGGCGCCTGCTCAGAAATCGAAAAGGCGTTTTCTTTCTCAAAAGCTGGGCTACTCAGAGACCACGAGGGCCGATCTCAGAAATCGAAGAGGCGTTTGCTTTCTCAAAAGCTGAGCTGCTTAAAGACCACGAAGGCCAATCCTAGAAATCGAAGAGGCGCTTGCTTTCTCAAAAGCTGGGCTGCTCAGAGACCACGAGGGCCGATCTTAGAAATCAAAGAGGCACCTGCTTTTTCAACCTTGTCAGCACCTGTCACATGCACACTCAGCTTTGCGAAAATTACGGGCATTCTGTCGAAGATTTCTGGTGAAGTATAAAGCACGTGAATCTTACTGTTCAATCATCCACTTTCCACATGCAACATCAACTCATGGGTACCACAGATAACTTTCCTAAAGATCTCTGGCAAAGTTTAGACATGTGAAGCTTGCAACTCCCACTACATCGCTATGACCAAGAAAGGTAAAAGAATAGCGAAGGAACAGCACTAACAAAGTTTAGACACATAAATTTTGAAGGTCTAGCTACCATATTATTACCCACAAGGGTAAAGGAACAGCACCACTGCTGGATAATTGGAAAGTCCCTGTGTGTCAACCTCTGTGCTCCGTGGCAAGGTAGACTAGCAAACATGCCTGATAGGAACATATTTATGCGACTTAGTTCGCTTGTTCTTGTGCATTTGTGTTGTTATTTCTTAGTTAATTATGTATTTTAAGCTATTTTCGTGTGTTTGTAGGTCATAATAACAAAGTTGGCAAGAAAGTGCATTTTGGAGCATTTTTTAGCATTTTTTAGCCAAGATTGGATAGTGCAAGCATGGAGACATGAGGATGGATGTTTTTGAAGATTTGAAGGCTAGAAATCATCATGTGTGTGTGCAAGTATGTTGACCTACAACTCCAAACATCCATCAACTACACCCATTACATCCACTCATTACCAAACATCCATCCACTACACCCATTACATCCACTCATTACCAAACACTCATCCACTACACCCATTATATCCACTCATTACCAAACATCCACCCACTACACCCATTACATCCACTCATTACCAAACATCCACCCATTACACCCATTACATCCACTCATTACCAAACAATCATCCACTACACCCATTACATCCACTCATTACCAAACATCCACCCACTACACCCATTACATCCACTCATTACCACAACACTCACCCACTACAACCATTACATCCACTCATTACCACAACACTCACCCACTACACCCATTACATCCACTCATTACCACAACACTCACCCACTACACCCATTACATCAACTCATTACAACTCCATACACTCCTCTCCCTAGCCTATAAATACATCCACCCTTCACCATAATTAGGGGGCCATCATCCAAAGACACTACATTTCACATCTCACAACTTCATTCACAAACACAATTTCCTTTCCGTGACCTCCATCCATTCATCTAGCCATACTACATCTCACCAATCCATACACTTTCATCTTTTAGTTGTGCAAATCCATTCCATCCATATATCCATACACATCCTAGACACTTGTGCTACAACAAGGTGGTGAAAACAAAGGTCCTTGGCGTTTTAAGCTTGGAACCTTGGAGCGTTTTAGGTGTACTTCGTTCTTGCTTTCAATGTCTACTTTGTTATTTTCTAATTTTGTTGCATTTATGAGTGGCTAAACCCCTATTTAGTTAGGGGGAAGTTTGAAGCCATGAACATGCTTGAGATTTGAATTGATTTCTTCCAATTGTGATTTGATAAGTTGTGATTGCAATTCAATTATCTATTTTATTCATAACTGATTCTTGTATGTTTATTAAGGATGCATACTTAGTTTTCATGCATGAATTAGATGCTAGAATATAAATGAGTTTCACCTAATCGTTACAAGTTTATATTCAT
Source organism: Malus domestica (assembly GCF_042453785.1). NCBI lineage: Eukaryota > Viridiplantae > Streptophyta > Magnoliopsida > Rosales > Rosaceae > Malus > Malus domestica. The sequence continues at coordinate 24,436,906 of NC_091673.1, forward strand.
GAGTAGTGAAGGTTGTTTATCACAATCGCGTTAATTGAATTCTTAGCAATTGTATCATGCATTCATAGTTATAATTGCCTCGTCAACACTTATGATTTTCATTGAACGTAATGATCTCTGATTGTATCTTTATTATGCAATTCATATAGGGGACTTTTAGAGAATGATTTGGGTTGTCGCATGCATTCATCCAATTCAATGAGTAAAGGAAAATCTAAGGGTTAATTTGTGCATCACGGTTAATCTGGGGTGTTGAGCATCATAGTTTATTGAAAAGCAATTGGAAATCGATTCATGTACAAGTGTGTCATGTGTGAAGAGCAGACCTCTAACTAATCCATCCATCATTTTATTTCTCAAATTCATTTTATAATCTGCCTAGTTTTATAACTTGCTTGTTTATTTCGAATTCGTCAAAACCAAAATCCCCCTTTTACTTTGTTGTTTCAAAGTGTTAAATTTCTATTTCGTTATTGTTTTTGAGTGTTTTGATTCAAACCAAAACACTAAATTCATCCAAAGTTGTGTTAGAGTCAAATCTGCCCAGTAAGTGTTTTTAGGCAATTTTGAGTGTATTTAAGTTGTTTTGCGTCTTTAGAATCTGTTTTGAGTCCCTTAAGTCTATTCAAACGTTTTTAACTTTGTTTTTATGTTTTTGAGTAAGTTTAGAGGTTTTAGCAAGCCCTCCTAATCCCCGGTTTAGAACGATCCCTACTTGCGTTTATACTACAATTTGACAACAAGAGGGTTTAATTTGAGTGCTTAACTTTCATCGCATCAAATTTTGGCACCGTTGCCAGGGATTAGCAACTTTGCTAACCCCCCGTTGTTTCTTTTTCATGTCTTTTGTTTTAGTTACTGACTTTGTTTCTATTTGTGTCTTTTATTTCTACTTATGATATTTGATTTAGTTTTGTTTCCTTGATTTCAGGTACTAGAGAAGTAAGACATGGATTTTGCTACCATTCAAGCTCAATTGGCGAAACTTACTTCTCAATTGTCACAATATGCCGAAGGGACCACAATTCAAAGTGTCCCTACATATGGTGTGTCCTATTGGCAAGGATATCCAACTCATCAATGTTCTCAATTCGCTGCGAATGAAGATGCTTGGGGTTATCAATGCCATAGCCAATCATGGGCAACATGTTTTCCAACGTTTACAATTTGGATTGGAGAGATTATTCAGATTACATGTGGGGAGAACCTCAACAATTCCAACAAGATAGGTATTGGCAGCAAGAAGAGGAGTTCTATTCAAGGCCTATGCAGCCACCACAACAATCTGCCTAATTGAATTCAAGTACATCTTTGGATAATGATATGTTTAATAAGTTACTCACCTCTTTGAACCAGGAAGTAGAAAATGGAAACAAAGAGATGCAAAGTCAAGCCAAGAAGACGGGTGAATTGGAGAAGCAAATTGGGCAGATTATGGAGTTCATGGCACAAATTCAAAAGCAAAGTGAACTCTCTAACTCAACTATTGAAAATTTGAAGGAAGATTTTGAAATCCATGATGCTATTATTTTGGGAAGTGCTATGGAGGTTGGAGGTAAACCCAAGACATCCAAACCAAGCCAAAACATGGATGAAGAACTGCTGCTCGAAGAAGAGGAGAATAACAAGGCCACGGCAAGGGAAGAACCACCATTGCCGCAGCCTCATATGCCCTCTATGCCGTCCATTACAACCAAGGTAAGCCTAAATTCAATTTGTCTTAACTCCGTTTCACCAAATGTCCTTATTCCTTGCAGGATCATGCAATCCAAGGAAGAAGCGGATGAGAAAGGCATCTTCGAAACCTTTCCAAAGAATCAAGAGCAAGAAGTCGATGGGGAATGTCTAGAATTCATCAAAGAAGATACACTTGAGACAAAAATTCCCAAATAAGTTGGATTTTATGACACAGGACAAGTCATAACTCTCAAAACACCAAATCTGGCCAAGTCCCATATCCTTGCAACCCTCAAAGATGTTGTGTTCATAATTGAGTTTGTGTTGGAGCAAGCAAGTAAGCCATCTTCTCCAACTTCAATTTTATTATATACTAACTTGCTGATTTTGATGATTCAGGCACCTACACTAGAATTTAAACCATTGCCTGATCATGTCAAGTATCACCGTCCATTCAAGGATCAATTCCATGCTATAGGCCCTATCCAAGTTTAGAAGGAAGTTTCGTCCTGCTGAAAGACGTTAAAGCAAGCGCTTCTTGGGAGGCAACCCATGTATTCAAATAAGGAATTTTTTGAATCGCTCCACAAGCAGTTTTGCGTTTCTAAAAACCTTCCATTTTCTGCAGTTTTATTTTGCCATGATTATCATTTTTATTTGTTGCTTGTTTAATTGTTTTTGGTGTGGGTTTATTTTTGAAACACTGACAGATATGCAAGGTATTTTTACATTCATTTTCATGAAAAAAAAAGGAACATTAAGCAGAAAAATACAAGAGGGAGCCTTCACAAAGGCTGCTCAGGAGAAGTCTCAGTAGTCGGCGGAGCCTCAGTAGTCGACGGAACCCTAGAAAGATGAGGCTTCAGAGGTTGATCATTTGGAGCTTCATTACATGGTACAGCCCCAGAAGACGAAGGCAAATGCTGTTGGAACAAACCCACAAACCTGTGATGATCAAGTAAAATCTGACCATTAGATTCCTGCATCTAGTCAATCTTCCTCTTCATGTTTGTAGCATAGTTATGTGCGAGCTTGTGCAACTGTTTATTCTCATGCTTGAGCCCTCTAATCTCCTGTTTGAGACTCATCACTTCAGCCGCCAACGATTCAACTTGATGGGTTCGAGCAAATAGGTGTTGGGCCATATTGAACACATAACCGGCACACTGCACACTGAGAGCCAGAGAATCCTTAACAGCCAGCTCATCAGACCGTTTGAAAAGTAGTTTGTTATATTTAGGAGTGACAAGGTTCCAGGCCACCACCGCAGCAGTCATGTCATTCTTCATCACTGAATCCCCAACGGTAAAATGACCAGTAAGGGATATGAAGGATGGGCGGCATATGTTGTCTAGAGAAGGCATGGCAGCCTTTTCACCAAGGTTCAAGTCAAAACGACGGTCAGAAGGGCCAGACATTTTCAAAGGTGTTGAAGAAAGAAGAGATCGGACAAGTCAAGATATTAGAAGTGCAAGAAGGGAGTTTATACAAGCGTAAATTCAAGTGTGCTTTGAAATGAACTGTGTGCCTCTATAAAAATCAACACTCGACGGGATTTCAGATATCGAAGAGGCGAGCTCAGAATTCAAAGAGGTCAATTCAAAAATCGAAGAGGCGCTAGCTTTCTCAAAAGTTGGGCTTGCTCAGAAACCACGGGCCATCCTCTGTTCCAGATTTGTCCGCACTCGTCACATGCAACCTTTGGACTCGACGGAGCTCAGAACTCGAAGATGCAAGCTCAGAAATCGAAGAGCCATCTGCTTTTCCTGACGTGTCAGCATCTCTCACATGCACGCTCAGCTTTGCAGAAATCACAGGCAGTTTGTCGAAGCGTCGATTCCAGATATCGAAAAGGCATCTGCTTTATCCAAACGTGTCAGCATTTGTCACATGCACGCTCAGCTTTACGAAAATCACGGGCAATCTGTCGAAGATTTCTGGTGAAGTAGAAAGCACGTGAAATTTACTGTTCAATCATCCAACGGTTGCCGACAAGAGTGAAAGAATAGTACCGGTTATTATTTCCTATAAATGTCGACCTTCACCCTCCATAGCAAAGCAGACATACATAACCTTCCGTCATCTCCGAGAATGCCTTCCCAATGAAGCCTCTCGAGTCACTCAGTGTTCCTTATTCCTTGGGGTACCTCTGCAAACAACTCATCCAAAGCAAAAGTATTTCATATCATGAAGGTTGAAAGCAAGAGTATCTCATATCATGCTTTCTCCCTGTCCTTCTCTTTGTCGTTGTTTTCATCTACGAGACAAGGAGAAAGAGAGCAATCAGCCAGCACTTGGTATCAATCTTCCGATCTGAAACCGACTGTCTGGAACCCCTTCCTGATTGCTTACCTAGCCCTGCTCTCGAGTACTCATCTTCAACATCTTATGCTTCCTCTTCGTCTACCACATCTGCTTGGGGAACAGATAAGGGAAGTGAAAATGATACCTCGAAGCATGTGGAGACAAGGTACTAATTCATCCTCAGCTAGGGACAAGGAGAAAGAAAGCAAGAGGTGGGCACTTGGAAAGATTGAAGAAATAAACAGACCATCACTTCTACCTCCTGCCTGCCTGCCGTGCAGAAGAAATAAGCAAAGAAGAATGCAGATTGCACAATCAAATCAACCCAGCAGAAGGAGTATGATTTGAAACCAAGGAACTCTCGCTCAGAATTCCGAACCAGTTCGAGATCAAAGCTGTGGAAAGATAACAAGATCACCTATCTCCAAAACCAGATTTGCGTTCTTAAACTCTACTCTGTCTGGTTTTTACTTTGCCATACTTGTCATGTTTATTCGTTGTTTGTTTGTTTGCTTGTTTGTGTGTGAGTTTATGCTTGAAACATTGAGGACAATGTTTGATTTAAGTGTGGGGGGGGTAACCAAGTTGTTTTGCATGAAATTCGTAGGAGTTTATCACCCATTACTTCTAGTGTTGTTCCTTGCTGTTTTAAGTGTTTTTTTTAAGATGTTTTGGAGTGTTTTAATGTGTTTTGATATAAAAATCCGAAAATCTCATAAAAATTTGAAAAATTGTTTTGAAAAACCCAAAAAGAGTTGTTTTTGTATGTTTATTTGTGTCTTAGGGTACCTTCCAACACAATGATGAGGATTTGGTTTTTAATTACATGACTGTTAAAGAGAGTTATAAACATGGATGAAAATTTGATTTACTCTTTGATGTATGCTTGGTTGTGGTTATAATTTAAGAATTCACATGCAATCATAAAAGGAAAAATCAGTTTTTTTTTGTAACATGCTTGAAAGAAGGAACTCAAACTAACGTTACATCATTGAGAGACTTGGGCCTAAACATTTATTTGGAGAGTTATTGATCTGTGCAATTTTTTGTTTTCTAAAGTCGTTGCATGATCTCATTATTCTTTGCTTGGTTGCTACTTAGAAGGCGTTTCATCATTTAGTTCCAAATGCTTGAACTCATGCTTATTTCATTCAAAGCATGTTATTGATTTGCGTAACACATATTCAAGATGAAGTTGTTTAGTGAGCCAAGAGCCAAAAAGCCTATCTCGTTCATTATGTGTTTAAGTTTAACCCCGTTGAGTCTTGTGTTGCCTATGTTCTTTGTTACCCACACTATCCTCACCTAGCCTAGATTAGGACCATCCATACCCTTGTTCTTGAAGCATAGTAAAGCATAATTTAGAAGGAATTCCTTTTGTTGAACTCTTGCAGAAAAACAAGTGTGGGGGAAGTGATTCTTGTGTGTGTATGTGCCAAAGTCCTTCATAAGGCACGGGTAGAAAAAGAAAAGAAAAAGAAAAATTCGTGGAAAATAGAATGAAAAGAACAGAAGTTGTGAAAAGAGTTGAAAAATTTATGAGAAAGAGCTCTAAAGTGTTGTTTGTTGAAGAAAGGGTCCAAAGCATTGAATTCGACCCTAAGTGTTGTATGAATCTTCCCTTTGTGTTTAAAAGTTGATTTTTGCATTCTAAAGTAAATTTCAAGTGTCGATTCCATTACTTTGCTTGCTATCGCTTTAAGAACGTTTGTTATTCCTATCCTTTCTTTGTTAGCCATTATCCCCAAGCCCTGTTACAACCCTTGACTTCAATCTTGAGTGTTGTGTGTTTCAATTTGTGGAGTTTGAAATTGATATGAGCATATGGTGTCACTGGTTCTCGCATCTAAGTAGTAGCATCCATTCATGAGATCATATATATACATGAATTAATAATTCCAGAAATTGCTTCTTTGTTGAAAAACATATGTGAGTACTAGTTTTCATGTTTACATCAATCTTCTCACATATACCTAATATAGGGAGTATAGTCAGAAATTCTTGTGTGAAAATAAGAGTGTATCTAGTAAGGAATTGAGGAAATTCTCTAAGGCATGTTACTATATTCAAAATGTTGTTTTAATTGATTAAATGTGAGCTAGTGAATGGTGACTATGATTAAGTATGCTCGAGGGTAAGGAATGCTTAAATCTATGTAAGTGGTGATCTTTGGCATGTCATGTTTCATTGAAAATCCCTGACGCAAATGTTGGAAGGTTAGGTTGTGTTTTGTTTGTTTTGTTTGTTTTGTTTCGTTTTGTTTCTTTTGTTTTGCTCGAGGACTAGCAAAAGCTAAGTGTGGGGGAATTTGATAGGAACATATTTATGCGACTTAGTTAGCTTGTTCTTGTGCATTTGCGTTCTTATTTCTTAGTTAATTATGTATTTTAAGCTATTTTCGTGTGTTTGTAGGTCATAATAACAAAGTTGGCAAGAAAGTGCATTTTGGAGCATTTTTGAGCATTTTTGAGCCAAGATTGGATAGTGCAAGCATGGAGACATGAGGATGGACGTTTTTGAAGATTTGAAGGCAAGAAATCAACATGTGTGTGTGCAAGTGCGTTCACCTACAACTCCAAACATCCATCCACTACACCCATTACATCCACTCATTACCAAACATCCATCCACTACACCCATTACAGCCACTCATTACCAAACACTCACCCACTACACCCATTACATCCACTCATTACCAAACATCCACCCACTACACCCATTATATCCACTCATTACCAAATACTCATCCACTACACCCATTACATCCACTCATTACCAAACATCCACCCACTATACCCATTACACCCACTCATTACCATAACACTCACCCACTACACCCATTACATCCACACATTACCACAACACTCACCCACTACACCCATTACATCCATTCATTACAACTCCATACATTCCTCTCCCTAGCCTATAAATACATCTAACCTTCACCATAATTGGAGGGCCATCATCCAAAGACACTACATTTCACATCTCACAACTTCATTCACAAACACAACTTCCTTGCCGTGACCTCCATCCATTCATCTAGCCATACTACATCTCACCAATCCATACACTTTCATCTCTTAGCTGTGCAAATCCATTCCATCCATATCTCCATACATATCCTAGACACTTGTGCTACAACAAGGTGGTGAAAACAAAGATCCTTGGCGTTTCAAGCTTGGAACTTTGGAGCGTTTTAGGTGTACTTCGTTCTTGCTTTCAATGTCTACTTTGTTATTTTCTAATTTTGTTGCAATTATGAGTGGCTAAACCCCTATTTAGTTAGGGGGAAGTTTGAAGCCATGAACATGCTTGAGATTTGAATTGATTTCTTCCAATTGTGATTTGATAAGTTGTGATTGCAATTCAATTATCTATTTTATTCATAACTGATTCTTGTATGTTTATTAAGGATGCATACTTAGTTTTCATGCATGAATTAGATGCTAGAATATAAATGAGTTTCACCTAATCGTTACAAGTTTATATTCATGAGTAGTGAAGGTTGTTTATCACAATCGCGTTAATTGAATTCTTGGCAATTGTATCATGCATCATAGTTATAATTGCCTCGTCAACACTTATGATTTTCATTGAACGTAATGATCTCTGATTGTATCTCTATTATGCAATTCATATAGGGGACTTTTAGAGAATGATTTGGGTTGTCGCATGCATTCATCCAATTCAATGAGTAAAGGAAAATCTAAGGGTTAATTTGTGCATCACGGTTAATCTGGGGTGTTGAGCATCATAGTTTATTGAAAAGCAATTGGAAATCGATTCATGTACAAGTGTGTCATGTGTGAAGAACGGACCTCTAACTAATCCATCCATCATTTTATTTCTCAAATTCATTTTATAATCTGCCTAGTTTTATAACTTGCTTGTTTATTTCGAATTCGTCAAAACCAAAATCCCCCTTTTACTTTGTTGTTTCAAAGTGTTAAATTTCTATTTCGTTAGTGTTTTTGAGTGTTTTGATTCAAACCAAAACACTAAAATCATCCAAAGTTGTGTTAGAGTCAAATTTGCCCAGTAATTTTTTTAGGCAATTTTGAGTGTATTTAAGTTGTTTTGCGTTTTTAGAATCTGTTTTGAGTCCCTTGAGTCTATTCAAACGTCTTTAACTTTGTTTTTATGTTTTTAAGTAAGTTTAGAGGTTTTAGCAAGCCCTTCTAATCCCCGGTTTAGAACGATCCTTACTTGCATTTATACTACAATTTGACAACAAGAGGGTTTAATTTGAGTGCTTAACTTTCATCGCATCAAATTTTGGCGCCGTTGCCGGGGATTAACAACTTTGCTAACCCCTCGTTGTTTCTTTTTCATGTCTTTTGTTTTAGTTACTGACTTTGTTTCTATTTGTGTCTTTTATTTCTACTTATGATATTTGATTTAGTTTTGTTTCCTTGATTTCAGGTACTAGAGAAGTAAGACATGGATTTTGCTACCATTCAAGCTCAATTGGCAAAACTTACTTCTCAATTGTCACAATATGCCGAAGGGACCACAATGCAAAGTGTCCCTACATATGGTGTGTCCTATTGGCAAGGATATCCAACTCATCAATGTTCTCAATTCGCTGCGAATGAAGGTGCTTGGGGTTATCAAGGCCATAGCCAATCATGGGACAACATGTTTTCCAACGTTTACAATTCGGATTGGAGAGATTATTCAGATTACATGTGGGGAGAACCTCAACAATTCCAACAAGATGGGTATTGGCAGCAAGTAGGGGATAAGAAGGGGATAAGAAGGACCAATAGGGGATAAGAAGGATGGGCGCCATATGTTGTCTGGAGAAGGCGTGGCTGCCTCTTCAACAAGGTTCAAGTCAAAACGACGGTCGGAAGGGCCAGACATTTTCAAAGGTGTTGAAGAGAGGAGGTCGGACAAATCAAGATCTTAGAAGTGCAAGAATTGAGCTTCTACTGGTGGAGATTCAAGTGTGCTTTGGAACTTAATGCCAGCCTCTATAAAAATCTGCACTCGACAGAGCTTCAGAAATAGAAGAGGCGCCTGCTCAGAAATCGAAGAGGCGTTTGCTTTCTCAAAAGTTGGGCTGCTCAGAGACCACGAGGGCCGATCTCAGAAATCGAAGAGGCGTTTGCTTTCTCAAAAGCTGAGCTGCTTAAAGACCACGAAGGCCGATCTTAGAAATCGAAGAGGCGCTTGCTTTCTCAAAGCTGGGCTGCTCAGAGACCACAAGGGTCAATCTCAGAAATCGAAGAGGCACCTGCTTTTTCAGCCTTGTCAGCACCTGTCACATGCACACTCAGCTTTGCGAAAATTACGGGCATTCTGTCGAAGATTTCTGGTGAAGTATAAAGCACATGAATCTTACTGTTCAATCATCCACTTTCCACATGCAACATCAGCTCATGGGTACCACAGATAACTTTGCCAAAGATCTCTGGCAAAGTTTAGACATGTGAAGCTTGTAGCTCCCACTACATCGCTATGACCAAGAAAGGTAAAAGAATAGCACAGAAACAGCACTAACAAAGTTTAGACACATAAATTTTGAAGGTCTAGCTACCATATTATTACCCACAAGGGTAAAGGAACAGCACCACTGCTGGATAATTGGAAAGTCCCTGTGTGTCAACCTCTGTGCTCCGTGGCAAGGTAGACTAGCAAACATGCCCAACCTTTACTCACATTCGAGAAAACACTCCCAACAAGATTGCTTGCTCCAAAATCGAAGAGGCACCGCCCTCCGAATCTCGAGAGCCAGACTCCCAACATGATTACTTTCTCAAAAATTGAAGAGAGACCGCTTTCCGAATCTCGAGAGCCAGACTCCCAGCATGATTGCTTTCTCAAAAATCGAAGAGGCACTGTTCTCCGAATCTCGAGAGCCAGATTCCCGACAGGATTGCTTGTTCGAAAACCGAAGAGGCACCACTTTCTCAACTTCGAGAGCCAGATCTCCTTGGATAAAGCTTGTCTGTAATCTTCACACGCAACATCAGCTTTCCAGATACCACAGACCACTTTTTCAAAGTGCTCTGACAGAGTTAAAACACGTGAAGCTGACAGCTCCCACTACAGTGCTATGACCAAGCAAGGTAAAGGAATAACATTACTACTTGTTGTTAAGGAGACTCCTATATATGTCGACCTCCATCCTCAACGGACAGGCAGACCTGTAAAAATGCTCAACCCTTCCTCATATCTGAGAGGGCACTCCTAACGAAGCCTTTCAAAATACTCAGCTTTCTTTCCCCCCGATAATACCTCTGCAAACAAGCTACACCAGAGCAAGAATATATCATATCATTAGGGTTAAAAGCAAGAATATCCCATGTCATGCTTTTCCCTGTCTTTTCCTTTGGCCTTGTTCTTACCTGCAAGACAAGGAGAAAGAGAGCAATCAGTCAGCACTTGGAATCAAGCTTCCAGTCAGAAACTGACTGCCTGGAACCCCTTACCTGATTACCTACCTGGCATTGCTCTCGAGTACTCATCTTCAACATCTTATGCTTCTAGAGAAGATACCACATCTGTTTGAGGAACAAATAGGGCATGTGGAGACAAGTGTAACAGAATACGTAGCGATACATCCACTACTTTGTCAACAGCAAAAGTATCCCATATCAGCAGGGTCGAACGTAATCTAGATTTGATGAACTTGTTTTGACCCTTAAATTCTTCAGTCGACCTTATACTTTGGCGGAAACAAAAAAACCCTCTAACCTAGTTCAAGAATAAGCATGTGGAAAGTTACTTCTTCAAAAGAAAAAGTATCTCATATCATCTCTTCTCCTTTTTCTTCTCTTTATCCTTCATGCTGCCTTCAAGATAGGGAGAATGAGAACAATCAACCGGAACTCGAAATCAAACTTCTGATTTGGGACTGATTGCTTGGAGCTCTTATTGCTTACCTTGTCTGTCACCTCTTTCAGTAGATCCCCTACCTCGGTGACTTGGGGGACTCCTACTACATGGTTTGTATCACGCTTGACCAAGCCTGAAACTACAAGTAAGCTTCAAGTGAAATTGATACATTACCTTGTGTATCTCCATCAGTTAAAGATACCACCCATGGATGGAGGAAGAGTACTTCCAGAGAAGATGCCACATCTACCTATGAGATAGATAAGGCAAGTGAAGACGATACCACACTTCGGTACTTAGAAGTTTCATGATTACTCAGCAGCTTGGATCTTGTAAGTCCCCAATCGAGGAGTTTCCCTCACTCGGGAACTTAGGGGAGCACTGTTTGTACCATACTTGACCAATCCCGAAACTACCGAGCACCGGTCAACGTTACACCATCAAGGACCTAGAAACGTTTCCCTTCAACCAGGAGGCCAATCACAGAGCGACACGTGTCGACATCAGAAGCCAATCATAGCGCGACACGTGCCAACATCGGAAGCCAATCACAACACGATACGTATCAATGTCAGAACAAGGCTAGAAACTCTCTTCTATAAAAGGAGATCATTCTTCCACAATATTTCCTAATGTCATTTGTACTAAATCATTCACTTGTACTCACTAAATGAGAGTTTGAACCTATGTACTTGTGTAAACCCTTCACAATTAATGAGAACTCCTTTACTCCGTGGATGCAGCCAATCTGGGTGACCCACGTACATCTTGTGTTTGCTTTCCTGTCTCTATCCATTTACATACTTATCCACACTAATAACCGAAGCAATCTAATGAAGATCACAAACTTAATACTTTCTGTTGTACCAAAGTCCTCACTGATTTTGTGCATCAACAATCCTTAAGTCCTTACCTTTTTGCGTTGGTAATGGATGAGTTAACAGGACATGTTCAAGATGATATTCCTTGGTGTATGCTTTTCGCAAACGATATAGTGTTGATAGATGAAACTCAGGAAGGGGTAAATGCGAAGCTTAACCTTTGGAGAGAAGTGTTGGAATCTAAAGGTCTTCGCCTAAGCCGATCAAAGACAGAATATATGGAGTGCAAGTTCAGTGCAAATGGAGGCCAAAATGAGTTAGGGGTGAGGATCGAAGATCAGGAAATACCAAAGAGCGACCATTTTCACTACCTAGGATCTATCTTGCAAAAGAACGGAGAATTAGATGGAGACCTTAACTATAAAATACAAGTTGGATGGATGAAGTGGAAGAGTGCATCCGGCATGTTGTGTGACCGTCGTATGCCACTGAAGCTCAAGGAAAAATTTTATAGGATGGCAATAAGGCCGACGATGCTGTATGGCACAGAATGTTGGGCAGTGAAGCATCAACACGTACACAAAATGGGTGTAGCGGAGATGAGGATGCTTCGTTGGATGTGTGGGCACACGAGAAAGGATAAGATTAGGAATGAGGATATCCGAGATAAAGTAGGAGTAGCCGAAATTGAAGGAAAGATGAGAGAAAATCGGTTACGGTGGTTTGGACAAAGAAGGCCTACTAACGCTCCGGTTCGAAAATGTAACTACGGGACAGAGGTTCAAGGCCGAATGGGTAGAGGAAGACCTAGGAAAACTTTGGAAGAGACCCTAAGAAAAGACTTAGAGTACTTGGATCTAACGGAGGACATGACACAAAACCGAGCGCAATGGCGTTCTATGATTCATATAGCCGACCCCACTTAGTGGGAAAATGCTTTTTTGTTGTTGTTGTTGTTGTATTTGTTACTCCTAATATTTCATAATCTAGACTAGTTAAGTTTTTATATTTTTCTTTGAATATTCCACTAGCATATCCACAAATTGGTGAATTTAGAGCATCTTTTGCTAACAAAATAGCTCCCCAACTAATTTCTGACGCGTCAATTTGAAGAACTAGGTAGTCATCTTCTAATGGCAAGGATAAATCTGGTATGTTCTTAATTTTTTTTCTTTTATTCTTTTTACTAATTCTACATCTTCTTTATTAAATTTTATATTCCGTGTGTTACTTGTTTTCTGATATAGGCTACTAATTTCTCTAGATAAATTCTGAATAAAAAAAAAAGGTCTTGCATAATTTAGTTTTCCTAAAAAGTTTTGTAATAATTTTTTATCTTCTAATTTGTCAAGCATTTCTAATATTCCTTTACTAATATGAGGTTGTAATTTAATTTTTCCTTTGCCTATTTTTAAACCTAGAAATTCTATATACTCTTGAGCTAATATCATTTTTCTCTTACTTATAACCAAACTTTGTTCTAAATTTTTTTTAACACTTGAGAAAGATGATCATATTGTTCATCTAAATCTTTACTAAAGACTAAAATATCATTAATATAAACTAAACAAAATTCTGAAAATGGTTTTATATTAAAAATATTGTCCATTTTTCTTTGAAAAATCGATGAGCATTTTTCAATCCAAAGGGTAACACTATCCATTCAAAATGTCCTTCACTATAGCTAAAGGCTGTCCATGAAATACTTTCTTTATCTAATTTAATTTGCCAAAATTCTGATTTACAATCGAATTTATTAAATATCTTTTTATCTTGGATTCTATTTATTAGTATTTCTTTTGTAGGAATCTTATATCCCTTTGACCAAGTGTTACCATTTAGTCTTTGGTAGTTTATTACCATTCTTGCTTTATCTCTTAAAATTTTTGCTCTATTTCTTACCATAAAGGCTGCTAATTGATGTGGACTACTACTCCTCCTTTGTATTACTCCTAACTTTAAAAGTTCTTCTATTTGTTTTTGGAATTCTTCTTTATCTTTATATCATAGTCTATGTTCTTGTTGATAATTCTGAAATCTGGGTTTATAATGTCTAATTTGGCTACTTCTTTATTTCTTTCCCAATATTTTATAGGATTTTCTCCTAATACTTGGGTTTCTTCATCTATTTTAATCAAATCATCTAGATTTGATTTTGTCTTGTGAAATTTACTTTGGCTAATAAATCAGTTTCATATTGTTTGTTTAATTCGAAATCATTTTCTGCTAATTCGATTTCAGCTTCTATAATCTGCTCTAGTTGCCTATATTCTTCAATTTTGAATTTTGGTAATATTAATTTCATATTTTCTATGCCTTCTATGTTATTTTCTAGGGTCCCACCATGCTTTGCAGGTGAAAACTCTGATAGAGGGGTAAGAAGAGAAAATGTAACCCTTTGTTTAAAAAAGGTAATATGTTGATCGACATAGAAAAATCCTCATGTGAGGGATCGCAAAAAATTGAAGCTTAAAATAAACTTGTGATGATGTTTGATATGACAAATCCAAGTCTGCGGTAAATGATATTTTTCTGTAGTTATAGTAGGAAAACCAATTTGTGTATCAAGTAAAGTTGTATCAAATGAAAGTGTTCCTTCCATTTGAATGCCATAGACTTTTGGAACTTTTGTATGATATCTATTTGGAAATAATTGTGTATCTATATGACTTCTACTTGCTCCTATGTCTACAAAAGCTTATAAGTGTATATAGGATTTATCTGGGAAATAAAGTGTACAAGGTATGATAATACCCATTGGTCTTTTAAGTGAAATATTAGCTATAGGTAAAACTTTTTCTTCTGGTTCTATAATACTAATGTCATGATATTCTTGTAAAGGTAGATCATTCTCTTTTTCATTATATGATTCTATTGTACCTTCTAAGATTCTTTTCCCAAAGACACGAGGTAATAATAATTATGGAGGTATCTTTGATTCATAATGCTTTATCTGATTGGTTAGTTCTCCGATTTCTCTTTTATATTCTTTCAATTGCACATCATATATCTTCCTTTCATTTTTTTATCTGATATTCTAATTCTTGAATTTGAAGCTTTAAATTTCTATTTTTAAGCTTTTCTTCTCATAAATCAAGTTCTAAATGTTTTTGTGATAAACTAGAAGAATATTCTTCTTCTTTTAGAAATTTTTCTTGAGATCGTTCTTCCCTATAATCGTAATCAAAACATTTTATATGTCTTACATCATTACACTTTAAACCTTTTACTTTATTACTTTTATCTGGGAAATGGCTATACTTCATCTTTCTATCATAAAACTTGAGTATTTTACAATTCATTACATAGAAGATGTATAGTTTTATCATCAGAAGAAGATTCTTCTTTTGAAGAATTAAGCAATATTTCTCGATCTTCATCAGAATATATACCATAAACTGATTCAGCAACTATATTATCAGAATTGTCTATAAACACTTGTTCTGTATCTTTTATGATCTTATTATATTCTCTTATTTGTCGATTCTGACTTGTTTTAGGGCATTTATTGGCCAAATGATCTTTCGAGTCACATATATAACATATATAGTCCTTTCTTAATTTGTTCTTATCATACCTCTTAACATGTCTTTTGGGACGATATTTGTTAGGATAATTTGTAGTTTTTCCGAATGTATATTTCTTTCGAAATGAAGTATATTTCGTAGGGGTGGGTTCGGTACGGTTACTATACCAAAACCCTTGTATCAATTACCGTACCAAACTTTCGGTTTGGTAAAATCTATTACCATTACCGTACCAAACTTTCGGTATACTGAAGTTCGGTATTGCCAAAAGTTCGGTTGGCATGGTATGGCAATGGTAATTGCCATTTTGTTTTGGGACAAAATATGTTTTTGTTTTTTTAACCCAATTCAAGGGCAAAACTTTTTTTTTTTTGTACCTTTATCTCATACATTATAGATTAAATTCATCTATTATTCATCATTCACAATTCACACACATAATAATTCAAATGAAGCATCTAGATTCATCATGAAAATTGAGCTTACAATCCAAATAGAAGTTACGAACCAAAACAAATAGAAGTTAACAATTCAAATAGAAATTAAAGTTTCAAACCAAATGAAAATTGGAAGTAAACTTCAAAAAGGAGAATTCATTGATCAGTTATTCAAGCTTGAGATGTCGAAGCTTTTGGAGAAGGCATTGAACTTGTAGAAGATTGAGTTTGTGTCAAGCCTACATTACAAACAAAGAAAACATATTAATTAGTAGCAAGAAGAATTAAAATTGAAAATCATTTAATAACAAATTTACTAAAAAAATTAAAGCATATCTTTCTTGTTTTCTCTTCTTCCATTTCCTTGTAAAATTGAAGCATATCTTCCGTTGGTCCTTGTAGAAGTTTACTTCATCTGCCTTAAGCCAACCACTAGTACGCACTAGTGCCTCCATTATTTTAGGAGTCAAGGATACCCTAAAAGGGTTAACAACCCTCTTCCCTAGGCTAAATGCATTTTCACTAGCAACAGTAGAAGTGAGGGTTACAAAGATATTTTGGCTATTTATGAAAGAATTAGGAACTTTTTTGTGTTTGATTTCCACAATTTTAAGAGATCAAAGTCACCAACAACAATGCTAATATAAGTAGGATTTTATTTTCAAATTTTTGGAATATTATAAATATGTGTTATATAATTATCTATTATATAATTTATAAATTATAAATCATATTGTATTTTTGGTATGGTACAGTAATACCGTGGTAATGGTATCCATTACCAATACCATACCATGTAATTTTGGTATGGCACAATACCGTACCATTACCGATTGGTACAAAAAATTTGACACAAAATCGGTATGGCACGGTTGGCATGGCAATTTAGCAAAAAATCCATTTCGGACTATTCTTTTGAAACTTGGTTTTCTTATGTTTAAAGTATTTCTTTCTAAGTTTCTTCTTTTTCCCTAAGTAATTACTAAACCCGGGCATATAAGTTTCTTCACAGTAACTATATCTCCTTTACTTTAAAGATAGGTAAATGGTAAAATTGTTTACACTATTCATTTCAACTATAATCTATTATAGTCTTTCGTAATTTGTTTTGTGTTCCCTCGATGCTATCTATTATGTTTTGTAGTTGAATTATTTGATTTTAAACATTTTTTAATGAACTTCTATTTCTTTAGGCTTATCTTGTAAAAGTAAATGCATATAATTATCTATTACTAAACCTTTCTAAATTTCTATTCATCTTGTCCTTTCTTTGAATAATCAAAGTTTTCAATCATTCTTATGTCTGGGAAGATTTTCTGCTTTTGTCTTCGAACAGTTTCTAAGTTGTCTGATATTTGAGTTAACTGCTTAACTCAGTTTCTATTATTCTCGTGAATTATTATTTTCTAAATATTCTTTTATTTCTCCATACTTCCTTTTCTTCCAATTTTTCTAGTGTACAGTTTATAAAATTTAATTGTGCGGATAAAATCTAATTATCTATTGTTACATTATGGGGTACATGAGATATATGAAAATAATATTGATGTTTTGATCTTGATATTGGACAATGGAGATTGCAATATTCTCTTTGTTTAAGGTCTATAATATCTAATTTTTTTTTTATTAATTGTCAATTCTGATAAATCTAATTTCCTTTACACATCTATACATCTTTTCTAAGAACTAGGCTCTGATACCAATTTAAGCCAATATAAGGGAGACATACTTTCATTCTTCCTTTTGGCTAAACAACTAGTACCTCTATGATTTGCCTTCATTTTCCTCCAACCCAAGCATCATTATCTCCCATTTCGTCCATCTCTGCTCTCTGGTTCGAGCACGTCTCCTCTATTTCTCATCTAGTTCGAGCAATCTTCACCAACTAAAGTAAATTTCCTTCTCTCAACCTTTGTTTCTGCTTATTTAAAAAAAAAAAATTGTTGGATGTGGAAATTTTTAGGTTGACAGGCCGATAGCCCACTCTAACAATATCGATAATGTCTCCACTTAACCACCTGCACAATCTTCAGGTGTGGAGTTTTATCACAAAAAACCTCGATATTAGTTAAAGTGAGGTAATTCTATTTAAAGTACTCTTTCTCCTTCCCTCTGTCCGATGTGGGACAATTGGTTTCAACTCTTCCTGAACACTTTAGTATCAAGTTGCTTAAATTAAAGCCATAAACCCAGAATCCTATAAACCCAGAAAATACATGAACCCATGATCCCATTATTTAGCATGATAGAATTGTAGTTTTCTCATGAACCCATAAAGTTTCTATCCTGCTTTCTTTTATATTAGTGGCCTTCTTGACCACTTTAGTACCAAATTGCTTCCCATAAACACAGAATCCTATAAACCCAAAAAATGCATGAACCCATAGTCCCATTATTTATTCATACATCGTAGCATGATATAATTGTACTCTTTTCATGAACCCATAAACCCAAAAAAAAAACACATAGCCTTCCAATATCCAGTTTAGGCTTTCAATCTTCCAATGTTGAAGTGTATTTTGGCATCTAGAGTCAACTACCATGTTCTCTAGGGATAGCTATAGGCACTAGAGTAATTAGTCTTCTTTCCTTGATTTAAGGGATATGATTGATTGGTGAGCTACCATGTTCTCTAGGGATAGCTCTAGGCACTAGAGTAATTAGTCTTCTTTCCTACCTCTCTAGGCACTAGAGTAATTAGTCTTCTTTCCTACCTCTCTTTCTTCCACCTCTTTCTTCTCATATATAGTTGGACCCCTTTGACATTAAACTCATGAAATACATTACAAATTAAAGCCATAATTTCTATAGGAAGGCCACTAGTATTAAAGAAAGCATGATAGAAATAGAACCAGTCTAAAGTTTGGAATTCTTTATAGGTCCAAATTTGGACCTATTTTCAAAATCACACTTTTAATCTTTCTGTATAAACTTGTTCTTAGATATAGGCATTTTGATGACCCCAAAGACTTCAGTGAATAGAGTGCGATAGTGATGATGATGAAGTATTATATGTAACAAATTGGTCAATAATTTAACAACCCAATTTAATTAATAATATATCCAACAACACGTCCTTTAATGTCATTTACACAGTTACAACAGTTTTATATAAAGTACCTACAAAATAATTAACATCTTATATCAAAAACCAAAATCTCAAGCTACCAAAGCCTCACACGCCCACGAGATGGGGAAGGGTTGGCCTATGGATCTCCGATGCCTAAGTCAGTATCTCTGAAAACAGTGAGTACGTTTAGGGCTTGTATGAGTAGCAAAAGCTTACCAAGATTTGGTGGATATGGAGGTATTTATAGGAAGGAGTAGCCAGCCATAGGGATATGGTTTTGGCCCATACATGCTGGCATTTGATTAACCAAGGTGTGTCATCCGTTGGTTGAATGAGTAAAGAATATTTCCAAGATATTAATTATGAGATAATATTTTGGGATAATAATGGAAGCATCCACAATTGATTGTGATAGGAATTCCTTACTTGATATAGTTGTTTTCAATTGGGAATGTATTAAAGATAGGACTTAGTAATTAATCTTATCTTTAATGCCCTTGACTTTTCCATGCCACGAGCATAGGAGTTTTGAGCAATCATGGTCAGCTACTTGCACCTCTAGGGATGTTGAGCTGCGCATGAGAGTAGTTGAAAAACATGCTCATTTAATGAGGGCATTCTTGTCTTTCCAAAGAAATCGTCCACGTGTTGTCTTCTGGATTTTTGAGATTATTTTTTGCTCCACAAATACCCCCACACCTGCTGGGCTACAAGCAAAAAATGGCAATAGGTGTGGAAATCTCAAGCTGAATAGGTGAACAAATAGATCTTTCCCAAATTGATGTAGATCTTCCACTTTGACTTGGAGATAGAGTCTTCTAAGGAAGGGAAACCAATTGCCACCAAAGCCTATGTAAGCTTGCTTTAAGCAGGGAGTTAAATAAATTTGAAGAACAATTTTATCCCAATAACAAAGAACGAAAAAACTAGAGGATATTATAAACCCATCCCCTAGTTTTCTTCTTTGTTTGCCTTTGCGAACAGTTGATCGTCATCATTGTTCTTTTTCTCCGCGCCGTACCAATGTAAGGAAAAATTAATTTTCTTTCTTCTTTATCTTTTTGGAGTCTTGAGGCTTGATGGAATGGCTCGACAAGGGCTGATGAGATGATTGGGCAACCACATGCCTACGATACATGTAAGGCAGCTCGAATGAGCTATTGTGGTTTGGCATAGCACGGCTGGTTGACAGGGGCCAAAAGCTAGCTCGGCTCGGGCAAAGGGGAATAGCGCATTGAGGCGCAAAGCTAGGCGAGCCGCAAGGCTCAAGCCCATCTGTCTTTAGGCCTAGCACGGGCCAAACTATAAGCAAGATGCAACCGCGCGTCCAAGCCTACTTACTGGACTTTTAGTTGAGAAGAAATCATTTGGCTGCTCATAGGACTCTGCCGCTTCTGGAAAGTTTGACATCGAGTTGTCAAGCATCCGGGTCTGGAAATAGAGTGAAGTATCCAGTTGTAGTTAAGTTTAGATCGGCTTCTAAAAGGCTCACCACTAAGAGGACTGGGGAGGAAAGTCTGTCACTTGAAATAGTCGATTTGGTTGTTAAAGAGGCGTCAAAGCCTGTTTCTTCTGTTGCTACCACGTTTGTGTTACTTGCTAAGAATGAGGGAACTGCTTAAGTTTGATTTCTCAGCTGTAGTAGACAAAGTGGTTACTGATGAAGTTGCCAAGATTGGAGTTATTGAAGATGAAGTGTCAGATAAGCAAATTGTTGAGTGCGAAGAGTTGCATAGTCTAAGGTCATCCAAGCTGCTAATGAGTAATCTGTTTTGTTTAGCATGTGTCAGATTTTGACGACATTCGTGTAAGTTTATCAATTTGCTAGAATTTTAAACTGCTTTCTTCGCTTTATTACATCTTTGTTTTTCTTGAATCTACTTGCTTGAAGCATCTTGCAAAACATTTAGCCATGGACCATCAGCTGTGCATGCTGCTTTGAAAAAGTAGATTATCCCACGAGTCACTATGGCCGTGAGGTTTGGCTTCTTGGAGCGTCGAGCTGTTGAGTTCATCGTGAGATGCTGCCCTTGACCATGTGCTGCTTAGGTGTTTTGAGTTTTCGATCTTTTGAGTAATAGGACCTACATCTCAACATGATAAAGATCTACGAGACATGAAAATCATTAACTAATCATATGATAAGCGTGCAGCCGCATGGAATTTTGCGGGTAATGATTCAAAAGAATATTTTGCACTTTATGTAACTAGTTCCGTAGGCTGTGTAGCAAGTATCACAACACTTTAGGAATCAACTGTAGTTACCCAAAGGGTTGTTCAGCACTTGGCACTATTAAAACTCGTAGACTGCGTAACATGTTGGCAATGGGTAAAGTTTTACATGAACACTAAGATTGCTAACTACATAAAAAATGTGTAGTTGTCTAAATCTTCATGGGTAGAGGCCCTGCACTTATAATCTCTTCTAGTATAGACTTCGGTTACCACAAAATTAAATCCTTTAGTTGGCTAAGGCTTGAAAAAGACTATTGTGGCCAATATTGGGAATGACTAGCGCATGGACATTAATTTACCTTCTCCCACCAGGAGAGCATTGTATACCCTTTAACGGGGCGTAAGCGGATTGGTTTCCCCTCTCCCAATCGAAGAGCATACCTAGATGAGTGTCGGGAAATTAGTTTACCCTTCCATATTGGAAAGCAGACCCAATTGTGTCTTGAAAATTTGTTTACCCTCACAAACTAAAGAGCATGAAAGCTGTTGTGAGCATGCTAAGCATGCAGTTGAGACAGGCTTATGAATGACTTCTCATATCTTCGTCGAAAATAGGAGAAATGTATCAAACTCTGCTAGAAGGTAGAAACCACAAGACATCTTAAATAATCCTTGCGAGGTTTTGTCCGTTGATCTATTTGAGTCTTCGAGCTTTAGTATGCCTAGATGGGGTCTAGGTAGTGATGATGGAATGCAAGATTCGTTGTTTTGGAGCCTTCCTTGCGGGCTTTAGTATGCGCTTCTAATTAAAACGCTTATTATTTTTTATTTTAACAAACGATAATTATATACATTAAAGGGAGAGGGGTTGGCTTAGCCTCATAATGGGCTAGCAATAATGTGGTTCAAATTTGCATTTGTAAAAAATCGAACTTAAGATCTGTCACTTACAAGTGAAGAAGAATACTACTAAACCGTAGTAATAAGTTACAATTAAAACGCTTATTATTAACAAAAGTATTTTACAGAAACAATCGCAAACAATCAGCCCAGTCCACGTAGACTCCCTCCCTCCGTCCCACTTAGGGATGGGCAATGGTTATGCGGGCGGGTAACCGCGGTTAATTTACCCATAACCGTTTATGCTCATACCCGCATAACCGTTTACCCGTTGGGTAATTGCCTAAACGGTTATACCCATACCCATAACCGTTTATAAACGGTTAACCATACCCATAACCGCATACCCATTTAACCGTAACCGTTTAATACCCGTTTACCCATTTATCATTTTTAACCCGTTTATCTTCTTTTTTTTACCATTATCCTTTTTTTCACCCGTCTACATGTTTTTTAACAACTTGAAAATTAAAAAAAAAATTATCATAATTTTTTTTAATAATTAAACACCGTTATAGTAACATTCATCATACATTTCCATATTTTAATTTTTTTAAGTCCTTATACCATTCCAATAATTGAAATAATAGTTTACGAACGATATTTTTAATTGTTACCAATGAAGGTAAATATAATATTTGATAACTATTATTGGGTTACAAAAATTGTTTAGAAGGCATTTCCGTCAATTTCACGGTTACCCGCAATGAATTTAAATTAATTTGGCGAATTCCTTGATGATGAGAATCATCATTCCTGTAGTAGTGTTATTGAGAGAATGACCGATGAATTCCTTGCTAATTTATTGGGTGCTAAGTATTATTGGATCGAGAATATGGTTTGTGTTAGTTTTACATATATAAAATAAATGGATAAACGGTTACCCGTTTATAACCGTGGTTAATACCCATAACCGCCCATTTAAATTTCACGGCTAAACGATTATACTCATAACCGTTTATTTATCTAAACGGTTACCCATAACCGTAACCGTTTAATTTAAATGAACGGGTAACCGCGATTACCCATAACCAATGGGTATTTGTCCATCCCTAGTCCCACTCACTACGGCAACAACCATTTTTCCCACTTCAAAATCCAACCGACGACCTTTCCTTTCCTTTCCTTTCCTTTCCTTTCCCAGTTTGGCAACCAACCAAACTCCCCCCTTCATTTCTCCCTCAAATCTCACTCTCTCTCTCTTTTTTCTTTTCTTTTCTTTTTTTCTTATTTATTTAAAAAATTAAATAAAAATGCGAAAGAAATCATCATCTTCTTCTTCCTCATCACTGCCGTCGCAATCGTTGTGGCGGAGATGGTGGAGATATCTTCACCCGCTGTATCACCTGAAGAGGTCGCAGCTGTTGCCACTCATCGTCCTCTCCTTCGTCGCCCTCACATGGCTGCTCTCTGCCCTCCAATCCCTCACCGGAGACCACCAGGTTCTTTTTTCATTTACTAACTTTTTAATTTATTTTCGGAATCATTTTATTTACTACAATGCAGGCAGCAATATGCATCCATTTGAATCGAATTAACGAGTAATTTTGTGAAAAATGGAAAATGTGTGATTTCTGGGGTTTTTATTTGGATAGGTAGCGGTGTCGAGGTTGAATAAGGAACTCAAAACTTTAAAGAATCAGGTAAAGAGCAGTTGTAATAGCTTCTAGAAGTTAAAGAGTGTCGTAGAATTGATTCGAATTCGGCATTGTGATTTTTGAGGGTCGTACTTTGGTTGAAAATTGAAAATCGCAGCTAGAGAGTGTGAAGAAGCATTTAAGAGGTTGGAGCATTGTTGAGGAAGACGATGATCCTCTCAATTTCGAACGGAGAAAGGCGGTTAAAGATGCTATGATTCATGCCTGGACTTATTACGAGATGTATGCATGGGGTCATGATGAACTCAAGGTATGCTTAATAGTAATGCTTCATGTACCACATTTACTAGCGTATTCTGCAGGTCCCTTGTGCTTTGCTTATTAGTGGATTAGAATACTGCAATACTGCAACTCTAACAACTTAGCACTCATTCTAAACAGCCACAGACAAGAAATTCCGTTGATAGTTTTGGCGGTCTTGGTGCAACTCTAGTGGATTCTCTTGATACATTGTATATAATGGGTCTTGACCAGCAATTCCAAAGAGCTAGAGAGTGAGTTTCTAACGGTTTTACTTTTTTTTCGCCATAGATTGTAGTTTCTCCATGTGCATGCCTGACATGTAACATAAATATATAACTGTAAAAATACACATTTAGATTGTGAAAACGCAATTGTAATTTCAAACGGTTTTCTTGACGGGTTACTTTTTTCTCAACTAGTCTTAGCAGTAATATTTTATCAGTTATTTTGGTTAAGGCTCTGCTTTATGGATTAGGTTTGCTTTGAGATGACTAATACTGTTGATCTTAAATAATTGCAGGTGGGTTGCAAACTCATTGAATTTCAACAAGAATTATGAGGCTAGTGTTTTTGAGACAACCATAAGGTTGCATTAGAAGGTTTAATTGTGTTTTTCATAATTACCATGTTACTTATTTCTTTTCTCACAAATTCCTGAATATTTCACATCCATTTCTCCTTGTCATCTCCAGTGACTGACTCTTATTGTGGCTACTTTTGTTGATTATAGAGTTATAGGCGGACTTCTTAGTGCGTACGATCTCTCTCATGATGACATTTTCCTTGAAAAGGCAAGAGATATTGCAGATAGGTTGCTTCCTGCATGGAATACACCTTCAGGAATCCCCTATAACATAATAAACTTGATGTATGGGGATGCCAAGAACCCTCAGTGGACAGGGGTGAGTTCCATGCTTCTTTTTGTTTATCATGGGTATTCTTACACTGTTCTTCCCTAGCATCGTTGGCTTTGTTCTGCCTCTTGACATTTTTACTTTTTTAAGTCAAACCATCAAGTTATTCATATTTATTTATCTTAAAAGTGTAGTTTCGATTATTAACAACTGAATAAATTTACAAGATTAAAGAATGCTCAAGTAATAGTTCAGCTTTGTATATTGTGCATGCCTCTTCCCAGGCTAAATGGGGACTCTATTGTGAGTTTGAACTATGAATTGATTTGATAGAGGGTATCAACGATTGTGTGCTTTGTTAATTAGACTGCTTATAGTTGAGCTGTGTTCTCCTGTGATATCTACTCCTTTTATCACGAATTGTTAGACAAGTTAGAACTGTAAAACTTCACAGCAATACCTTTCTGTCAATAAAAAAAGACTATTATTATAAGTTCTAATGTGAAAAACTATTCCATATATGAAATCAGTCTAATGCTTCATAATGAAAAACATGTTTTACACGTTTGATCTATCTGCTGTACATCTTCCTAGGGGTGAGAGTGTATATTTTTAAGTTGATCTGCATTTCTTCGTTACAAGGGCTAGTAAAAGGTCGTAAGGTCGTACCCAGTGCACAAGGCTCCCGCTTTACGCAGGGTCTGGGAGAGGTGAATGTCGGCTAGCCTTACCCCCATTTATGGAAAGGCTGCTCCCAAGTCTCGAACCCGAGACCTACCGCTCATGGGCGAAGGCACTTGCCATGTTTCAACCAGTGTTTCATGACTATACACATGCTGTGTAAATTCCCTTAATAAGCTACAAATATGTACATATACATGAGTCAAAATAAACAAACAAGATGGAGCCTTCACAAAGGTTGCTTAGGAGAAGTCTCAGCAGTCGGTAGAGCCCCAGAAAGAGAAGGCATCGGAGGGGGATCATTCGGAGCCTCAGTACTGGACAGAACCCTAGAAGGAGGAGGCATCAGAGGTTGATCATTTAGAGCTTCATTACGCGGTACAGCCCCAGAAGACGAAGGCAATAAATGCCTTTGGAACAAACCCACAAATCTCTGATGATCAAGTAAAACCTGACCATCAGTTTCCTTCATCTGGTCAAGCTTCCTCTTCATGTTTGTAGCATAGTCATGTGCGAGCCGGTGCAACTGTTTATTCTCATGCTTGAGCCCTCTAATCTCCTGTTTGAGACTCATCACTTCGGCCGCCAATGATTCAACTTGGCGGGTTCGAGCAAATAGGCGTTGGGCCATATTAGCCACAGAACCTGCACACTGAACACTGAGAGCCAGTGAATCCTTAACAGCTAACTCATCAGACCGTTTGGAAAGTAGTCTGTTATCTTTGGGAGTGAGAAGGTTCCTGGCCACCACCGCAGCGGTCATATCATTCTTCATCACGGAATCCCCAACGGTAAGAGGACCAGTAGGGGAGACGAAGGATGGGCGCCATATGTTGTCTGGAGAAGGCGGGGCTGCCTCTTCAACAAGGTTCAAGTCAAAACGACGGTCGGAGGGGCCAGACATTTTCAAAGGTATTGAAGAGAGAAGAGGTCGGACAAATCAAGATCTTAGAAGTGCAAGAATGGAGTTTCTACTGGTGGAGATTCAAGTGTGCTTTGGAACTTAATGCCAGCCCCTATAAAAAGCTGCACTCGACGGAGCTTCAGACATCGAAGAGGCGCCTGCTCAGAAATCGAAGAGGCGTTTGCTTTCTCAAAAGCTGGGCTGCTTAGAGACCACGAGGGTTGATCTCATAAATCGAAGAGGTGTTTGCTTTCTCAAAAGTTGGGCTGCTCAAAGACCACGAAAACCGATCTCAGAAATCGAAGAGGCGCTCCCTTCCTCAAAAGCTGGGCTCCTCAGAGACCACGAGGGCCGATCTCAGAAATCGAAGAGGCACCTACTTTTCCAGCCTTGTCAGCACCTGTCACACGCACACTCAGCTTTGCGGAAATTATGGGTATTCTGTCGAAGACTTCTGGGGAAGTAGAAAACACATGAATCTTACTGTCCAATCACCCACTTTCCACACGCAGCAATAGCTCATGGGTACCACAGATAACTTTGCCAAAGTTCTCTGCCAAAGTTGAGCACGTGAAGCTTGCAGCTCCCACTACATCGCTCTGACCAAGAAGGGTAAAAGAATAGCAAAGAAACAGCACTAACAAAGTTTAGACCCATAAATTTTGAAGGTCTAGCTACCATATTATTACCCACAAGGGTAAAGGAACAGTACCACTGTTGGATAATTGGAAAGTCCCTGTGTGTCAACCTCTGTGCCTCGTGGCAAGGTAGACTAGCAAACATGCCCAACCTTTACTCACATTCGAGAAAACACTCCCAATAAGATTGCTGGCTCCAAAATCGGAGAGGCACCGTCCTCCGAATCTCGAGAGCCAGACTCCCAACATGACTACTTTCTCAAAAATCGAAGAGAGGGTAAAGGAACAGTACCATTGCTGGATAATTGGAAAGTCCCTGTGTGTCAACCTCTGTGCTTCGTGGCAAGGTAGATTAGCAAACATGCCCAACCTTTACTCACATTCGAGAAAACTCCCAACAAGATTGCTTGCTCCAAAATCGAAGAGGCACCGCCCTCCGAATCTCGAGAGCCAGACTCCCAACATGATTACTTTCTCAAAAATCGAAGAAACACTGCTCCCCGAATCTCGAGAGCCAGACCCCCAGCATGATCGCTTTCTCAAAAATCGAAGAGGCATCGTTCTCCGAATCAATCGAAGAGGCGCTCGCTTTCTCAAAAGCTGGGCTGCTCAGAGACCATGAGGGCCGATCTCAGAAATCGAAGAGGCACCTTCTTTTCTAGCCTTGTCAGCACCTGTCACACGCACACTTAGCTTTGCGGAAATTATGGGCATTCTGTCGAAGACTTCTGGTGAAGTAGAAAGCACATGAATCTTACTGTTCAATCACCCACTTCCCACACGCAACAATAGCTCATGGGTACCACAGATAACTTTGTCAAAGTCTCTGCCAAAGTTGAGCACGTGAAGCTTGCAGCTCCCACTACATCGCTCTGACCAAGAAAGGTAAAAGAATAGCAAAGAAACAGCACTAACAAAGTTTAGACACATAAATTTTGAAGGTCTAGCTACCATATTATTACCCACAAGGGTAAAGGAACAGTACCACTGCTGGATAATTGGAAAGTCCCTGTGTGTCAACCTCCGTGCTTCGTGGCAAGGTAGACTAGCAAACATGCCCAACCTTTACTCACATCCGAGAAAACACTCCCAACAAGATTGCTTACTCCAAAATCGAAGAGGCACCGCCTTCCGAATCTCGAGAGCCAGACTCCCAACATGATTACTTTCTCAAAAATCGAAGAGACACTGCTCCCCGAATCTCGAGAGCCAGACCCCCACCATGATTGCTTTCTCAAACATCGAAGAAGCATCGTTCTCCGAATCTCGAGAGCCAGATAACACATACCACTTTTTCAAAGTGCTCTGACAGAGTTAAAACATGTGAAGCTGGCAGCTCCCACTACCGTGCTATGACCAAGCAGGGTAAAGGAATAGCATTACTACTTGTTGTTAGGGAGACTCCTATATATGTCGACCTCCATCCCCAACGGACAGGCAGACCTGCAAAAATGCTCAACCCTTCCTCATATCTGAGAGGGCACTCCCAACGAAGCCTTTCGAAATATTCAGCTTTCTTTCCCCCCGATAATACCTTTGCAAACAAGCTATACTAGAGCAAGAATATCTCATATCATCAGGGTTAAAAGCAAGAGTATCCCATATCATGCTTTTTCCCTGTCTTTTCCTTTGGCCTTGTTTTTACCTGCAAGACAAGGAGAAAGAGAGCAATCAGTCAGCACTGGAAATCAAGCTCCCAGCCAGGAACTGACAGCCTGGAACCCCTTACCTGATTACTTACCTGGCATTGCTCTCGAGTACTCATCTTCAACATCTTATGTTGCCAGGGAAGATACCGCATCTGCTTGAGGAACAGATAGGGCAAGTGCGAAGGATACAAGGAAGCATGTGGAGACAAGCGTAACAGCACACGTGCCGATCCATCCATTACTCTGTCAAAAGCAAAAGTATCCCATATCAGCAGGGTCGAACGTACTCTAGATTTGATGGACTTGTTTTGACCCTCAAATTCTTCAGTCGGCCTTATACTCTGGAGGAAACCAGAAAACCCTCCAGCTCAGTTCAAGAATAAGCCTGTGGAAAGTTACTTCTTCAAAAGCAAAAGTATCCCATATCATCTCTTCTCATTTTTCTTCTCTTTATCCTTCATGCTGCTGCAAGATGGGGAGAAGGTGAACAATCAGCCGGAGCTCTGATTGCTTACCTTGTCTGTCACCTCTTTCAGCAAATCCCCTAGCTCGGCGACTTGGGGGACTCCTACTACATGGTTTGTATCGCGCTTGACCAAGCCTGAAACTACAAGTAAGCTTCAAGTGAAATTGATACATTACCTTGTGCATCTCCACCAGTTAAAGATACCACCCCTGGATGGAGGACGAGTACTTCCAGAGAAGCTGCCACATCTACCTATGAGACAGATAAGGCAAGTCAAGATGATACCACACTCCGATACTTAGAAGTTTCGTGATTACGAGATCATTCTCCCACAATATTTCCTAATGTCATTTGTACTCTAATGTCATTTGTACTAAATCATTCACTTGTACTCACTAAAGGAGAGCTTGAACCTATGTACTTGTGTAAACCCTTCACAATTAATGAGAACTCTTCTATTCCGTGGACGTAGCCAATCTGGGTGAACCACGTACATCTTGTGTTTGCTTTCCTATCTCTATCCATTTATATACTTATCCATACTAATGACCGGAGCAATTTAGCGAAGATCACAAAAAGCGACCGTTTTCGCTACCTAGGATCTATCTTACAAGAGAACGGAGAATTAGATGGAGATCTCAACCATAGAATACGAGCTGGATGGATGAAGTGTAAGAGTGCATCCAGCATTGTTGTGTGACCGTCGTAGGCCACTGAAGCTCAAGGGAAAATTTTATAAGACGGCAATAAGGCCAGCGATGTTGTATGGCACAGAATGTTGGGCGGGGAAACATCAACACGTACACAAAATGGGTGTAGCAGAGATGAGGATGCTTCGTGGGATGTGTGGGCACACGAGAAAGGATAAGATTGAGAATGAGGATATCCGAGGTAAAGTAGGAGTAGCCGAAATTGAAGGAAAGATGAGAGAAAATCGGTTCCGGTGATTTGGACATGTGCAAAGAAGGCCGACTGACGCTCCGGTTCGAAGATGTGACTACGGGACAGAGGTTCAGGGCCGAAGGGGTAGAGGAAGACCTAGGAAAACTTTGGAAGAGACTCTAAGAAAAGGCTTAGAGTACTTGGATCTAACGGAGGACATGACACAAAACCGAGCGCAATGGCGTTCTAGGATTCATATAGCCGACCCCACTTAGTGGGAAAAGGCTTTGTTGTTGTTGTTGTTGTTGTTGTTGTTCTAGCATGCTCTCTTACTTATAGGACAGTAGAGAATTCTTTATGAGAAAAATTCCTGAACTTCTGTAATCTCTGAATTACTACATCTCCACTTGGCATTACGTAGATTGTGATGTCTGTGTTAAAGGGTTGCAACCAGTGTATGTTGCTACGTTGAAGTAGGCATTGAATTGGAATCGGTTAAGTATCTATTTACACCATCATAAATTATCTTTCTTTGAATTTATATACTTCTTCCTGCTAGGGAAAAAGTATTCTGGCAGATGCTGGTTCAGAGCAGCTTGAATTTATTGCTCTATCTCAAAGGACGAAAGATCCCAAGTACCAGCAGAAGGTGCTCTTTAATGTTTTAACAATGTAGCTCAGAAATTAGTTATCTGATGAAAAGAATTATCAATACCATGGCATCATTGTTAATATTCCCATCTCAGTTTAATTTCTTTAGACTGCACAGAAATTGTAAATGACCAAGACATAAATCTTTGCTTCCTTTTCTCTATGAATTGTTTGCATGCTGATAGCAGGTGGAATATGTCATCAAAGAGCTTCATAAAATATTCCCCGCTGATGGATTGCTTCCCATATATATCAATCCTCTCACTGGAGAAACTTCATACTCAAAAATTACATTTGGTGCCATGGGTGATAGGTATGAAACTTAAACATCACTGTAATCTGTATTTGGTTAGTGCCATGGATGATAGGTATGACTTAAAATTATGTTAAAGGAAGGCAATCACAGTTATGTTTCTAGTTCAAGCTAGTGCTTAGTTCCCCAACCTGCAGTCCTGAAACTGTATGTTGTGAATTAAATATAATAATTTGGACTATTATTTGTATTCTACTTTATGACTTGAAATTGTATGATTATTGATAGAGATTTCTATTAGCAACCTGAATACGAGCTATTGAAGGAAGTTTTGGGTTGCGAAGGAAAACCGTTCATTTTGAACAATTTTACTTACTGAAATATATGAAATCACAGTATGGATTTTGTCTGCTAAAAGCTTCATATTAGAACACCATGACGGTTTTGTCAGTTTCAGATGTCATGATCTTTTAGAATTTTTTCATGTTTCTCGTTTACAAATTGTTAGTAGATTAGAAATTTAAAATACAATTCTTTAAATAAATAATATTGGCCTTGTATATCTGATCTTCTTCTACGTTTATTATTTTTGGATAAGAAACAAAAATTATATTGAAACTAGTGGAAATGTACAACGTATTGAAAGGAAATCCAATAGCCCATTATTTATCTGATTAATTGAAAAAATATATTTACCCGGTAACTTTAGGAGGGTTGATAATGTTATATCCACATGTATGGCTGACCAATTGATTTGCAGAATGTCTTTTTGGATGCAGTTTTTATGAATATCTACTTAAGGCTTGGATACAAGGGAACAAAACTGAAGCAGTAAAGAACTACAGGTGAGAAGCTGTAGAACATCAGTATGATGTAATTTTATAAATTATATTGACATAGTTCAGCACCCTGTTATCAACATTTCCCGTTAGTAATGGTGACCCATGTCACTCTTTTGCCTTTGCTCTCTCCTCATTTCTTATGATGATGTGTTATGGCCTTTGTTAATGTAATCTAAGGCAGTTAGTTGAATATTTGTTGTGACAAAATCTTTGCCTATGAATACTGGAATTAGAGAAATGTGGGAGACGTCAATGAAAGGTCTGAAAAGCTTGATTCGGAGGACGACGCCATCCTCATTTGCATATATATGTGAGAAGACTGGAAGCTCACTGTATGATAAGGTAGTGTGTTCATTATCAGACTATATTGTTTGCCAAATACATTGTGAAAAAAAATTGAAGGGATGTGTCGCCTTTGTGTATGCAGATGGATGAGTTAGCTTGCTTTGCTCCTGGCATGTTAGCTTTAGGATCTTCGGGCTATGTCCCTGATGAAGCTGAAAAGTTTTTATCCCTTGCTGAAGAGGTATACACCGGAAATTATTTGATGTCATGTTTAGCTAGAGCAGGCTTAGTGTAGCCTGTTATGCATGCAAGTTTTGAAGCACCCAAGGTTCTAAAAGGTGCTAGGCGGGCAGGGGCCTAGCGTCTATGCGGGGCCTAGAGCCTAGGCGTCTAGGCCTAGGTGGTTTTTTTTTTTTTTTTTTACTTTTTATCTAAATTTATTATATAATATATAAATAAATGTTTACTTATACATAAAAAATTATAATTTTATTGGAATTCATAAATTGCAAAATAGAATGACATACATATTATAAAATACTAGAACATATTGAATACATGGGGAACAAACATATAATGAGTGTTCATTTTCGACGGGCTAGGCGGGCGCCTAGGCAGGTATAGGCACCCTTTCTTATTTTTTAAATGCCGAGGGATTAATCATGGCTGTTGTCCTATCACCCCCAAAAAAAATAAAAAAATAAAAACCAAAAATATCTTGAATTAAAAACTATAATGCAGTGTTCTAAAGACCGAAGCTCTTTCTTGTGCTCCACTGTTCTTATCGGTTAATAGAATAAATTTTTGCTCTATCTTGCATAAACATTGTAAGAGGTATAGCTTATATTTGAGACTCGCACAATGATTAAATTGAGTACTAAAGTTGAAATGTTTCTTTTAAAACAGTATTCGTTTGGGATCAGATGATAAGATACAAAACAAAACAGTAATTTAGTTTAATACTAAGAAGTCCATGATAGGCTGTGTACATAGCAGAATCAACCTGAAACTTTTTTCATGGATTAGGGAGGGATTTTTCTATAGAAGCCCAGGGCTGGGGATAAAATGTTCTCTAGTAGTGGACTGGAGATTAGAAGATTGGCAGCATAAACAGGAGAGTAAGTGTGCATCATTATCATACCTTGGTAAACTCCGCTCTTATGTCTTGGAATTTGGATCATCATGTCTTGGAATTCGGATCATCAAGCATTACTGAAATTGGTTGTACTTTTGTCTGAGAATTAGAATAAAAGATTCCATTTCGGAATGAAGTCAAACACTTAACACCGAAGTTACATTATCTACTATCTATTAACCACCCAGACTAGACAACCTGCTTTCAGATTATAAGCTAACAGAGTTTTGCAGCTTCTCAGCCTATACTTCAAGTTTGGATCATTAAATGTCAAACGATTATTTTATCACATATGAAATAGCTAATCTCATGAATCACTAATTTTTTATGTAGCTTGCGTGGACATGTTATAACTTCTACCAGAGAACTCCTACAAAATTGGCTGGAGAGAACTATTTCTTCCCAGCTGGACAGGTTTTATACTTCCATTCTTTTACTCTACTGATGTCGTAGATAATTATAACTTGATATCAGAAAATTTATGCAGGACATGACTGTTGGAACATTGTGGAGCATTTTGAGGCCAGAGACAATTGAGTCACTGTTTTACCTATGGCGTTTCACTGGGAACAAAACTTACCAAGAATGGGGTTGGAATATTTTCCAAGCATTTGAAAACAACTCTAGAGTAGATTCAGGATACAGTGGGCTGAAAGATGTAAGAACATGTTATTAAATGTTTTTTTTTTACGTTATTTTCTCTTTGAATTTTGAGGTAGGTACAATAGTGCAAACATGCACACACTTCGAGTCATGACTCACGTGATGAATCATTTTCATCATCTTGTGACAACATTATTTTCGTTTTGAAAACTTTATTCAGTTGCCTCCCACTGCATCCCCACTGTGCTCATACAGAAACAAATTAAAGGAAAAGAGAAGAAAGGAAAGGTTACATTTAAGTAAACCTGAACCCTTTGCTACTGTTCACTCCCATGGCATGTAAGTGTATATATGTGCACTGTGGGTGCTATTTAGTAGACTCTGAAGTTAGGTATGAAGTTTTGGGTTGCATGCTCGAATTTGAGAGCATTCCACACTTGAAGACTTGCTTTAATGTAATCATCTTTCTTTCAACTGTCAACAAAGAACCTGCTTAGAGATCACTAGTTATTCACGTTGTTTTTCTTCTCCAAAGAACAGTTTGCTATTATTTGGTGTTAAATATTATGGGTTTACAGGAGGATTGAATTATCAACCGAATACAGTGCTGCGACAGGGTTTTAAATCAGTTGGCCGTGGCATATATCTTGATGTGGTTCCAAAATGAGTAGCCAAGTTGTTTAATTGGGAGTCTCTCCTAATATGCATATGTTTGAATACTTGAATACATCAATATTTGGCTCAAGTATTTTATTCAATTTTTCTCAGGTGAGTACAGGCGAGAAAGACGATATGATGCAGAGCTTCTTCCTTGCAGAAACGCTGAAGTATCTCTATCTCCTATTCTCGCCTCCATCATTCATCTCTTTGGATGAATGGGTATTCAACACAGAAGCACACCCTCTAAGGATCAAGGATCGACATGCTAGTGGAGAGAGTGATAGTACAACTGAACAAGACAGATTACCTGAAACATTCCAAGGCAGGAAAGGACGGTCAGGGTCTACTTAGTTCCCATACTTAATAAACTTCAAGTCCTTCAGGGTCCCCCTTTCAACCATATATAACATCCCGGCCATATTCAACCGTGTTTGGGTATTCAACAGCATTAGTTGCATGAACTTGATACTGAAGGCAGTCGAGCAAGTCAATTGTGAGGTGACGCTGAAATAGCTGTGCTGGAAACAGATGGGGACCGTCTTTCGGTTGCTGCTTGGTATGTAACAATAGATCGGAAATATTAGGATGGATTCAAATTCTCTGTATTTTTCTCTGCTGACAATGTGCTATGGCCAAGGCACATGACGTTATTTCAACCTTGAATCTCTTTCCCATAAAAACCCTAAACCCTAAATGTATCCTCCTACCCTACATTTAAACGATCTTGTTTTGGCCATAAGCATTGTATCTTCGGAGAAAATTTGAATCGACGGTCCTATTTCTGTTAGAATTTTGTACAAACATTTCTGTAGTAGCAGATATCTACATCTCAGGATCAGAAATTTATGAGGATGCCATCTAATAAACATCCGGTTAATTACTTAGGAAAACTAATGATAAGTGCTTGAAAACTTTGAGTTTTAATGATAAGGACAAAATAAAGGGTAAAGTGAATAGTACCAGGATTGACTTTTTAGTGTAAAAATGTGGTTTTTCGTTAAAGTAAACAGTACCAAGTGCTTTTCGTTAAAGTTCCTTAATTACTTTGTATGCTGAATCAAGTGTCAGCAAACACTATCGGGAGGGGCAAGAGTTTAAGCCCGGAACGCACTGAGTTGATAATCAACCACTTGCATTTATGTAATCAATTTTTGGGTATATGGATGTGTGAGTTAACAAACATTATGTTTGATTGTTGATATTGTCTCATCATCAGCAGATTATAATACCAAAGAAGTGTCCAATCAGGAGGAATATACATTATATGATTTGAAAACGACATTCCTAGGGATGGGCAATAGTTATGGCGGGCGGGTAACCGCGGTTATTTACCCATAACCGTTTATACTTATATCCGTATAACCGTTTACCCGTTGGGTAATTGCCTAAACGGTTATACCCATATCCATAACTGTTTATAAACGGTTAACCATACCCATAATCGCATACCCATTTAACCGTAACTATTTAATACCCGTTTATCCATTTACCCTTTTTAACCCGTTTATCTTTTTTGTTTTTACCATTACCCCATTTTAACCCTCTACATGTTTTTTAACACCTAGAAAATTAAAAAAAAATTGTCATAATTTTCTTTTTTTTGACAATTAAACACCGTTATAGGTACATTCATCATACATTTTCGTATTTTAATTTTAAGTCCTTATACCATTCCAATAATTGAAATAATAGTTTACGGAGGATATTTTTAACTGTTACCAATGAAGGTAAATATAATATTTGCTAAGTATTATTGGGTTACAAAAATTGTCTAGAAGACATTTCTGTCAATTTCACGATTACACGCAAGAAATTTAAATTAATTTGGCGAATTCCTTGATGATGAGAATCATCATTTTTGTAGCAGTGTTATTGAGAGAATGACTGATGAATTCCTTGCTAATTTATTGGGTGCTAAGTATTATTGGATTGAAAATATGATTTGTGTTAGTTTTACATATATAAAATAGATGGGTAAACGGTTACCCGTTTATAACTGCGGTTAATACCCATAACCGCCCATTTAAATTTCACGGATAAACGGCTATACCTATAACCGTAACCGTTTAATTTAAATGGACGGGTAACTGCGGTTACCCATAACCAATGAGTATTTGCTCATCCCTAGACATTCCATACAGGAAGTAGGAACAATCTAAAAAGGAATGATGTACAAAGTACTTGAGAGGAGATTTTCTGGACTTTCTGAACACATATCATCGTTATAAATGAAATACGCGAGATTACATAAGTCATAACTTGCTTCGAAGCATGTATGTATTCAATCAACTAACATTTTACGTAATATTTTAATTTCATATTCATAAGGAGAATGACGGGCTGATTTGGTATTGCTGTGCTTTGAAAAAAAACTGTTTTTGTTGTGCAGTGAGAATAAACTAATTTTTGCTGCGTCACGTTTTCAGTTTTTTTTTCACCAAAAACTGTAAAAATAAGCTGTTTTTAAGTGTTTACCAAATACATTTTCGAGCTCAATATTTTTTTTCTTTTTTATACATATTTTTGAAGAGCACTGTTCACCTACAGCGATGTGATAGCAATGGCCCTCAGTTGCTCTCCAATGCCCCGTTTCTTTTCCGGCCCCATGATGCCCACGTATGATCATTGTCAATGGGTCCGCTTCGAGTACAAACTCCCCACTCCCCAGTTCCTCTTCCATTTGCACCTAATCACCTTCCCTCTCAGAAATCATCTCAGGTCTGCTTCGAACAACCATTTTAGAAACCTCGAAACCTCGCCTTCCCCTTCTCTCTCAGAAACCTCTTTCTCTATCTCTCTTCTCGCGATTCACTCTGTCTCGTCCAACTCTCTCTCTCTTGGCGACTCACTCTGACTTTTTCGGCGAATTTCCAGACGAATCTGTGCACGATGGGGCTCCAAATCACAACCAATCGATTTCTATTGAACTCAATTACATCCTACAAGAATTTCATGTGAGTTTTTATCTCCATTTTTTGTTGATTCGGACGAATTTGGGTTCGTGCATACGGGGTTTTTTATTCTTTCTATTTTTGTTGTGTGATTAGTGATTTGTGTTCTTCATTTTACTAAGATTTTGGTTTGTGCAGTTTTTATTTAGAAGTCATAATTGTTTCAATTTAGGTTAATGCAAGATTGGGAATTTGGGATGATCATTTTGAATTCAAGTTTGTATGTTCAACTGATGGTAATCTAGCGCTCTCAACTTCCAGATTTGAGAATTTCGAATTTGAGTTTTTATTTTATTCCTCTTAATTCATGTTTAAGATTTGTGTTTGTGGAGGTGATTTGAGACGGATTTCAAGATGGGTTGTAGAGATTTGATTCGAATTGGTGGATTTGGATAAGAAACCAGGGATCTTATTTGAAATTTTTTATCATTTCTTAAAATATTTCTTAAAATTATTTTTCTTTAAGACTCAAAAATTGGATTGGTTTGTAATTTAAAATTTTTAAATTTTACGAGTTAAATTAGATAAAGAGGGGTCGTAAGAGAGGGAGAAAGAGGAGAGAGAATAAAAGAAAGTAAAATGATTGAATGATTGAATGAAAGAGAAAGAAGGGAGGATCAGACGAGAGAGAAAGGAAGATGAGTGAGAAAGAATTGAGAGAATGAAGAAAGTGGATTAGAGGAGGCATGAAAAAGGTAAAAAATAAAAATAAAAAAATGAGAGAGAAAGAAGAAAAGAGAGATAGATTTAAAGTGAGAGGAGAGGTGAGAGAAAAGAAATGAGTGAATTTAAATTTAAAAACTCTAAAAACTTTTTTTTATTTTTATATTTATGTTTTTAGAGAATATATTAGGACCTGTTTGGTACTCTATTTAGATCCAACTTTTTAAACCTAAAAACAATTTTCAAGTTTTAGGCCTTAAAAACTTGTTTGGTAGGACTATTTTAAAAAACTGAACTCAAAACTAACTTAAAAATATAGTCTATTCTCTAAAAACATAAAAAGTAAGTTTTTAGAGTTTTTAAACTTAAACTCACTAATTTCTTTTCTCTCCCTCCTCCCCTCCCACTCCAAATATATCTCTCTCTTTTCTTCCTTCTCTTTCCTTTTTTTTTTTTACTTTTTTCATCTCTCATCTAATCAGCTATCTTCATTCTCTTGGTTCTTTCTCTCATTCCTCTTCCTTTCTATCTTATCCGATCCTCTCACTTCTTTCTCTTTCCTTCAATCATATCTTACTTTCTTTCCTTATCTCTCCTCTTTCTCTCTCTCTTGCGATCCTTCTTTTTAGATCTCTTTGTCTAGTTTAAGTCGTAAGATTTAAAATTTTTAAATCGCAAACCAATCACCTTTTTGAATCTTAAAGAAAATTGTTTTCAAGAAATATTCTTAAGAAATGTTTTGAGAAATGATAAAATTTTCAAATAGGATACCAAACATGCCCTTATATTTTTTAGTTAATCTTGAGTTCAATTTTTAAAAATAATCCTACAAAACAAATTTTTAAGGCCTAAAACTTCAAAATTGTTTATGAGTTAAAAAAATTGAATTCAAGTAGAGTATCAATCAAGTCTTAAAAAACCCTTTGTTTTTCCTTTATGTGTCAACTCCGCCTGTGTAAGTTTATCTTACATTGCCGGTCCCAAGCCCAGGTAAAAGAGGAGGGGGAGGGCGTCAGGTAGTCGACAGTTGGCACTCCACAGTTACGTCGAATCCTTATGAAAATGAATCCAGAACGAAATCGCGCTAAAGCTAGGGCGTCACCCGTAAGTGGCCCGCTGTGTGGCCCGAGCACAGTGATAAGTGAGCAAGGGTCGCTGTATCTCCATCGGCACCCGGATGCAGTGTTAAATGAGCAAGGGGGCCATAAAAACTTCTTTTCTAACGACTCCACTCAAAGTTGTTTGGGAGCATATGCTCCTATCAACTTTACACAGGACACACACAAGAAGTACTTTGATCCTATTGGACGGGGGTGGGTGAAGAAGTTAGGACAGAATGGTAGAGTTCAAGAGAGTAGAATGCGTTTAGGAACGTGGAATATAGGAACCTTAACGGGAAAATCTATGGAAGTAGTGGAAGTTATGGTGAGGAGAAAGATAAATATTATGTGCCTACAAGAAACTAAGTGGGTTGGTCTTAAGGCAAAGGATCTAGAAAACTCAGGGTTTAAACTTTAGTATTCGGGCACAAATAGAACGAGAAACGGTGTTGGCATCATCGTGGACAAGACCTTGACACAAGATATTGTAGATATCAAGAGGGTAGGAGATAAAATCATGACAATCAAGATTGTAATAGGACAAGAACTCATCAATGTCATTAGTGCGTACGCACCTCAAGTAGGGTTGGATACGAGTTCGAATGAGAAATTTTGGGAAGACCTTGGAGACTTGGTGCAAGGAATTGCCCAGACGGAGAAGTTATTTATAGGAGGAGATTTAAATGGACACGTGGGCAGAGAGAGAGGCAATTATAGAGGTTTTCATGGTGGCCATGGTTTTGGGGGAGAGAAACAAGGATGGGGAAGCTATCTTGAATTTTGCAATGGCATATGATCTCTTCTTAGCCAACACCTTCTTTAAGAAGAAAGAAGAACATGTAATTACAAGAGTGGGTCGTCAAAAACACAAATAGATTTTCTTCTAATGAGGAAAGGGGA
The DNA here is from genome assembly GCF_042453785.1 of Malus domestica. Taxonomy (NCBI): domain Eukaryota; kingdom Viridiplantae; phylum Streptophyta; class Magnoliopsida; order Rosales; family Rosaceae; genus Malus; species Malus domestica. Next base: position 24,476,681 of record NC_091673.1, read on the forward strand.
TCGTATAACTTGTAAGGATTGCAAAGTTATACCGGGAGAGAGCTTGGCTAATCAACATCGCTTGTTGGTGATGGATGTACATATCAAAAGAGTGAGAAAAAAGAACAAGACTTGGAAGTGCCCAAAGACTAGATGGTGGAATCTAAAATGAGAAAAACAAGCCATTTTCAAAGAGAAAGTAATCACCTAGTGTGGGTGGGATAGAGAGGGGGAAGCTAGCCAAATGTGGGATTCCATGGCTAGTTGTATCCGAAAAGTAGCAAAAGAGGTATTAGGAGAGTCCAAGGGCTTTGCCCCACACCAAAAGGAATCTAGGTGGTGGAATGAGGAGGTACAAACAAAGGTGAAAGCTAAGAAGGAATGTTGTAAAGCCTTATACAAGGACATGACCGATGAAAATGGTGAAAAGTATAGAAGAGCGAAGCAAGAGGCGAAGAAAGCTGTGAGAGAAGCTAAGTTAGCGGCTTATGACGACATGTATAAGCGACTAGATACCAAAGTAGGAGAGTTGGATATCTATAAACTAGCTAGAGCAAGGGAAAAGAAGACAAGGGACCTAAACCAAGTGAGGTGCATCAAGGATGAGGATGGAAAGGTTCTTGCTACAGAGAATGCAGTCAAAGACAAATAGAGAGGTTATTTTCATAATCTTTTCAATGAAGGACATGAAATTAGTACTTCTTTAGGGGAGTTGAGTAACTCAGAAGAGTGTAGAAACTACTCATTTTATCGTCGAATCAGGAAGGAAGAAGTGGTTGTAGCTTTGAAGAAGATGAAGCATAGAAAAGCAGTGGGCCCAAACGATATACCGATCAAAGTGTGGAAAGTCTTGGGAGAAACAGGTATAGCATGGCTCACTGACCTTTTCAATAGGATTTTGAAAACGAAGAAGATGCCAACTGAGTGGCGAAAGAGCACTTTGGTGCCTATCTACAAGAATAAGGGCGACGTACAAAATTGCATGAACTATAGGGGTATTAAGCTAATGAGCCATACAATGAAACTCTGGGAGAGAGTCATTGAGCATAGATTGAGGCAAGAAACACGGGTTTCGGACAACCAATTCGGGTTCATGCCAGGGCACTCAACCATGGAGGCAATCTATCTCTTACGAAGATTGATGAAAAGATATAGAGATGGGAAAAAACATTTACACATGGTTTTTATAGATTTGGAAAAAGCGTATGATAGGGTCCCAAGAGACATTCTTTGGAGGATTTTAGAGAAGAAAGGAGTACGAGTAGCATATAACCAAGCTATAAAGGATATGTATGAATGAGCAAAGACTACCGTAAGAACTCATGAAGGACAAACCGAAAGCTTCCCCATAACTGTAGGATTACATCAAGGCTCATCCTTAAGTCCTTACCTTTTTGTGTTGGTAATGGATGAGTTAACAGGATATATTCAAGATGATATTCCTTAGTGTATGCTTTTCGCAGACGATATAGTGTTGATAGGTGAAACTCAGGAAGGGGTAAATGCGAAGCTTAACCTTTGGAGAGAAGTGTTGGAATCTAAAAGTCTTCGCCTAAGCCGATCAAAGACAGAATATATGGAGTGCAAGTTCAGTGCAAATGGAGGCCAAAATGAGTTAGGGGTGAGGATCAGAGATCAGGAAATACCAAAGAGCGATCGTTTTCGCTACTTAGGATCTATCTTGCAAAAGAACGGAGAATTAGATAGAGATCTCAACCATAGAATACAAGCTGGATGGATGAAGTGGAAGAGTGCATCCGGCGTGTTGTGTGATCGTCGTATGCCACTGAAGCTCAAGGGAAAATTTTATAGGACGGCAATAAGGCCAGCGATGCTGTATGGCACAGAATGTTGGGAGGTGAAGCATCAACACGTACACAAAATGGGTGTAACGGAGATGAGGATGCTTCGTTGGATGTGTAGACACACGAGAAATGATAAGATTAGGAATGAGGATATCCGAGGTAAAGTAGGAGTAGCCGAAATTGTAGGAAAATTGAGAGAAAATCAGTTACGGTGGTTTGGACATGTGCAAAGAAGGCCTACTGATGCTCCGGTTAGAAGATGCGACTACGGGACAGAGGTTCAGGGCCGGAGGGGTAGAGGAAGACCTAGGAAAACTTTGGAAGAGACTCTAAGAAAAGACTTAGAGTATTTGGATCTAACGGAGGACATGACACAGGACCGAGCACAATGGCGTTCTAAGATTCATATAGCCGACCCCACTCAGTGAAGAAGGCTTTGGTGTATTTAACACAATACGTTGAAATGAAGCAAAGCTTATTTATTGATATCTCCGATAAGTTACAAATATGTACATATACATGAGTCAAAATAAACAAACAAGAGGGAGCCTTCACAAAGGTTGCTTAGGAGAAGTCTCAGCAGTCGGAGCCTCAGTACTGGACAGAACCCTAGAAGGAGGAGGCATCGAAGGTTGATCATTTGGAGCTTCATTACGCGGTACAGCCCCATAAGACGAAGGCAATAAATGCCTTTGGAACAAACCCACAAACCGCTTATGATCAAGTAAAACCTGACCATCAGATTCCTTCATCTGGTCAAGTTTCCTCTTCATGTTTGTAGCATAGTCATGTGTGAGCCGGTGCAACTGTTTATTCTCATGCTTGAGCCCTCTAATCTCCTGTTTGAAACTCATCACTCCAGCCGTCAATGATTCAACTTGGCGGGTTCGAGCAAATAGGCGCTGGGCCATATTAGACACAAAACCTGCACACTGAACACTTAGAGCCAGAGAATCCTTAACAGCCAACTCATCAGATCGTTTGGAAAGTAGTTTGTTATCTTTGGGAATGAGAAGGTTCCTGGCCACCACCGCAACAGTCATATCATTCTTCATCACGGAATCTCCAACGGTAAGCGGACCAGTAGGGGATAAGAAGGATGGGCGCCATATGTTGTCTGGAGAAGGCGTGGCTGCCTCTTCAACGAGGTTCAAGTCAAAACGACGGTCGGAGGGGCCAGACATTTTCAAAGGTGTTGAAGAGAGAAGAGGTCGGACAAATCAAGATCTTAGAAGTGCAAGAAGGGAGCTTTTACTGGTGAAGATTTAAGTGTGCTTTGGAACTTAATGTCAGCCTCTATAAAAATCTGCACTCGACGGAGCTTTAGAAATCGAAGAGGCGTCTGCCCAGAAATTGAAGAGGCGTTTGCTTTCTTAAAAGCTGGGCTGCTTAGAGACCACGAGGGCCGATCTCAGAAATTGAAGAGGCGTTTACTTTCTCAAAAGCTGGGTTGCTCAAAGACCACGAAGGTCGATCTCAGAAATCGAAGAGGCGCTTGCTTTCTCAAAAGCTGGGCTGTTCAGAGACCACGAGGGCTGATCTCAGAAATCGAAGAGGCACCTGCTTTTTTCAGCCTTGTCAGCACCTGTCACATGCACTCAGCTTTGCTGAAATTATGGGCATTCTGTTGAAGATTTCTGGTGAAGTAGAAAGCACGTGAATCTTACTGTTCAATCATCCACTTTCCGCACGCACCATCAGCTCATGGGTACCACATATAACTTTGCCAAAGATCTCTAACAAAGTTTAGACACGTGAAGCTTGCAGCTCCCACTGCATCGCTATGACCAAGAAGGGTAAAAGAATAGCAAAGAAACAGCACTAACAAAGTTTAGACACATAAATTTTGAAGGTCTAGCTACCATATTATTACCTACAAGGGTAAAGGAACAGCACCGCTGCTGGATAATTGGAAAGTCCTTGCGTGTCAAACTCTGTGCTCTGTGGCAAGGTATACTAGCAAACATGCCCAACCTTTACTTACATTTGAGAAAACACTCCCAACAAGATTGCTTGCTCCAAAATCGAAAAGGCACCGTCCTTCGAATCTCGAGAGCCAAACTCCCAACATGATTACTTTCTCAAAAATCGAAGAGACACCGCTCTCTGAATCTCGAGAGCTGGACTCCCAGTAGGATTGCTCTCTCAAAAATCGAAGAGGCACTGTTTTCCGAATCTCGAGAGCTAGATCCCCGACAGGATTGCTTGTACGAAAACCGAAGAGTCACCGTTTTCTCAACTTCGAGAGCCAGATCTCGTTGGATAAAGCTTGTCTGTAATCTTCACACGCAACATCAGCTTTCCAGATACCACAGACCACTTTTTCAAAGTGCTCTAACACACGTGAAGCTGGCAGCTCCCACTACCATGCTATGACCAAGCAGGGTAAAGGAATATCATTACTACTTGTTGTTAGGGAAACTCCTATATATGTCGACCTCCTTCCTCAACGGACAGGCAGACCTGCAAAAATGCTCAACCCTTCCTCATATCTGAGATGGCACTCCCAACGAAGCCTCTCGAAATACTCAGCTTTCTTTCCCCCCGATAATACCTCTGCAAACAAGCTACACCAGAACAAGAATATCTCATATCATCAGGGTTAAAAGCAAGAGTATCCCATATCATGCTTTTTCCCTGTCTTTTCCTTTGGTCTTGTTCTTACCTGCAAGACAAGGAGAAAGAGAGCAATCAGTCAGCACTTGGAATCAAGCTTCCAGTCAGGAACTGACTGCCTGGAACCCCTTACCTGATTACTTACCTGTCATTGCTCTCGAATACCCATCTTCAACATCTTATGCTTCCAGAGAAGATACCACATCTGCCTGAGGAACAGATAGGGAAAGTGAGAAGGATACAAGGAAGCATGTGGAGACAAGCGTAACAGAACACGTGCCGATACATCCACTACTTTGTCAACAACAAAAGTATCCCATATCAGCAGGGTCGAACGTACTCTAGATTTGATGAACGTGTTTTGACCATCAAATTCTTCAGTCGGCCTTATACTCTGGAGGAAACCAGAAAATCCTCCAGCCCAGTTCAAGAATAAGCTTGTGGAAAGTTACTTCTTCAAAAGCAAAAGTATCTCATATCATCTATTCTCCTTTTCTTCTCTTTATCCTTCATGCTGCCTGCAAGATAGGGAGAATGAGAACAATCAGCCGGAACTCGAAATCAAACTTCTGATCTGGGACTGATTGCTTGAAGCTCTGATTGCTTACCTTGTCTGTCACCTCTTTTAGCAGATCCCCTAGCTCGGCTACTTGGGGGACTCCTACTACATGGTTTGTATCGCGCTTGACCAAGCCTGAAACTACAAGTAACCTTCAAGTGAAATTAATACATTACCTTGTGCATCTCCACCAGTTAAAGATACCACCCCTGGATGAAGGAAGCGTACTTCCAGAGAAGATGCCACATCTACCTATGAGACAGTTAAGGCAAGTGAAGACGAGAGCTTGCACCTATGTCATTTGTACTAAATCATTCACTTGTACTCACTAAAGGAGAGCTTGAACCTAAGTACTTGCGTAAACCCTTCACAATTAATGAGAACTCCTCTACTCTGTGGACGTAGCCAATCTGGGTGAACCACGTACATCTTGTGTTTGCTTTCCTGTCTCTATCCATTTACATATTTATCCACACTAATAACCAGAGCAATCTAGCGAATATCACAAACTTAATACTTTCTGTTGTACCAAAGTCCTCACTGATTTTGTGCATCAACAATCCTTAAGTCCTTACCTTTTTGCGTTGGTAATGGATGAGTTAACAGGACATATTCAAGATGATATTCCTTGGTGTATGCTTTTCGCACACGATATAGTGTTGATAGATGAAACTCATAAGGGGTAAATGCGAAGCTTAACTTTTGGAGAGAAGTGTTGGAATCTAAAGGTTTTCGCCTAAGCCGATCAAAGACAGAATATATGGAGTGCAAATTCATTGCAAATGGAGGCCAAAATGAGTTAGGGGTGAGGATCGGAGATCAGGAAATACCAAAGAGCGACCGTTTTCGCTACCTAGGATCTATCTTGCAAAAGAACGGAGAATTAGATGGAGATCTCAACCATAGAATACAAGCTGGATGGATGAAGTGGAAGAGTACTTCCGGCGTGTTGTGTGACCGTCGTAGGCCACTAAAGCTCAAGGGAAAATTTTATAGGACGGCAATAAGGCCGGTGATGCTGTATGACACAGAATGTTGGGCGGTGAAACATCAACACGTACACAAAATGGGTTTGGACATGTACAAAGAAGGCCTACTGACGCTCCGATTCGAAGATGTGACTACGGGATAGAGGTTTAGGGCCGAAGGGGTAGAGGTAGACCTAGGAAAACTTTGGAAGAGAACCTAAGAAAAGACTTAAAGTAATTGGATCTAACGGAGGATATGACACAAAACCGCGCGCAATGGCGTTCTAGGATTCATATAACCGACTCCACTTAGTGGGAAAAGGCTTTTTTGTTGTTGTTGTTGTTGTTGTTGTTGTTTTCCTTTATGTGTCATCGATTCCTGGCTTTTTACTTTTTTTTGCTATGGGTGTTTTACATTTCTAAGAGCATCTCCAAAGGAGATGTTAAATTTTAAACATCAAAATGATGGTTGATAGGTTTTGTGATAATTTGACATTTTGTACAATATTTTGCTTCATCCGATATGTTAAATAATAATGTCATTTAATAAACTTTTTATCTTTTTGTGGAGTCTAATGATTAAGGTAACCAATAAAATATTTTAAAAACATAACAACATTTATTATATATTATATTAATATATTAAAATATCATTTAATAAATTTGACATTTGCTGTCAAATTTGACAGCAAAAGGCTTAGTCTTCAAATGAGTCAGTGCAACCTAAGAAATTGAAGGCTCTGTTGGAAAGAGTTTGATGCTATTTTTTACTGTTGTATGCCTACGTAGTAATTTTAACATCTCTTTTGAAGATGCTCTAAGCTTCAAGGCATATAAGAGCCTGCGTAATTATCATCAATGCATGTGCTTAAGTACATGCAAAAAAATAATGTCTTGTCTAGATTAGAGAGAATTATTTACATACCAAAAAAATAATAGGAACACTATTTGATGCATATTTATTAAAAGGGCGATAATAACATATGTTCAAAAGGATGATTCATTGTTCTTTGTGTTGCAGATTGGACGGGAGAAAGTTGATAACCACATTTTGAATGATCTGAAAGACACAACATAAGCAAGAGTTGTTTCAAGTAAGAAGATAGAGAAAGACAACGAGATAACAGCATTCGACATCTATTTTTTACTTAAAGACAGAAACACACAAAATGCTTTGGGGGAAAATTGAAGAAACAATAAGATACCAATTTAAAACAAAGTATACGCTAAGAACGTTAAATTTTGAGTGGAGTGAGTTGGATGGATAGCTTGTTAAACAATTGGAAAATGAAAATAGACGTGTTAAATTTGTATGCAAACAAATTAAGGGTAGTTACCTAGTCTTTTTCTAAAGAACCGGAATCTGTTTTTGCAGCTGTCGGAGATGATTTCTTTTTCAATTGTTTGATAGGAACTTGATCAAAGTCCCGTGTGTTTTCTTCTGACATCTCTTCTACATCACTATTTGAAATTCGTGACAAAGATTGGCCACATGAGTATATGATAGTTTAAGATTTGTACTTTGGAAACAAAAAAATTATTGAGTGAGGAGCAACCTTTGTTCAGGACTGGCAAAAGGACATCTTCTGATCGATTCCTTTTTTCGTTTGTGTGACCAAGGAAGAAAATATCGGTGATATCGGAAATATCGGTAGTCCGAAAACACGGAAATATCGATGGAAATATCGGTAAAATATCGATATCGATAAAAATTACATGGAAACCACGGAAATTGTAAGAAAAACTTGGAAATTTTTATTGAAACTTTGTAGGATGTTTATTTAGTCAATTATCTATTAGTTTATCACAAAAAATTGGAAGGAAATGCATTGCATGATGGATTTAACATTATCAAGTTGATTATATAGCGATCTGACAAACATTATGAGTGTAGAAAATATGTAGTAATTAATGAAAGAAGTCTAAACACACCATAATCATTTATATATAATGAATTAGTACAATATTTTACACTTTAGAACCACATAGAGTTCCTATGAGGTTCAAATTTGTCACTATCTTCATCATCTCTATGTGTAGAATGAGTGAGTCATGTGTCCTCCTGACAGGAGGAACCCACACACACACACAAATGACCACCATTCATGGTCTGAAAAGAATACAATTGATAATTGTAAAAGCTGCATGAAATTGTCTAAATAATTGTAAAAATATTGAGTGAGTTTATCCTCCTGACAGGAGGAACCCACACACATCATCACTGTCAAAAACACATCGCACGCACACACAACGCACGCACGCAGACCACACCTCAGTCTCTCTCTCTCGATCCTTCTCGTTCTCTCTTCTCCCTTCTCTTCTTCCAAACACACACACACACACAGAGCTCCTCAGTCTCTCTCTCTCTCTCGATCATCCTTCTCCATCTCTCTTCTCCCTTCTCTTCTCCCACACACACACTCACACAGAGAGCTCCACAGGTTGACATCGGATCCAAGTCCAACACACGCACACACAGAGATCGGACTCACAGAGATCTCCGATCTCTCTTCTGCCAAACACACACATGCACACAGAGATCTCTCGATCTCTCATCTCCATTCTCCGATCTCTCTTCTCCCTTCTCCGATCTCTCTTCTCCCAAACACCCACATACAAAGAGAGATCTCCGATCTCTCTTCTCCCAAACACACACACACACACAGATCGCCGTTGATCGTGGCTCAGGCGAAGTCAGAGGTGCGCCGCGGAGCAAGGATCGTTCGTATTCCGCTTCGTCAGGTGAGATTCCATGAAACCCTAAACCCTAATCTCTCCGACTTCACCCTGCCTTGAATCGTTTGTATATTTGTGAAATCTGATGTATATTTGTGAAATTAATGTTAAGATTCGTGTTTTTGCAAGGTTTTTGGGACGAAACCGGCCCGGGAATCGCCCCACCGTCTCCGGCGTTCTTCTCCGACGTCGCCTCGGATTCTGATTCCACCGTCCATGGATATTTCGCCGATAATTTCCAAATATCGCGATATTATCGATATTATCGATAATATCGCGATATTTGGCCGAAAACCCCACGGAAACCAGTTAAAATATCGCCGACCGGAAAAATCGATATTATCGGCGATATTTCGCCGATAATATCGATATTTAAATCTGTGTGTGTGACTGGGCACTTGTGTCAGGCGTGGAAGTAGAAGATGAAACTGTGGTTGTTGATACTGTGATCTCTCTTAGGGCTGGTTTGGTATTGCTGTGCTTTGAAAAAAAATTGCTTATGCTGTGCTGTGAGAATAAGCAGCAGAGTGTTTGGTAAACTTTTTTGTACAAGTACTTTTGAAAAAAAAAATAGTATTATAGTGTTTGGTAAATTTTTATGTAAAACAGAAGTGAAAATTTTGACTTTTTCACCCAAAACTGTGAAAAAAAACTAAAGCTGAATGTTTACCAAACACAAAAAAGCTCCCAGTTTTTTTTTATACCCACTTTTTTCAGAATCACCTCAGTACCAAACCAGGTCTTAGCAAGCTTTGTGGAGTTGTTGGTTCCATGGTTGAATCTTCAGAAACATTGTAAATCAAAACTTCATTTGTGTTCAACATGTTCTTCCTAGTTCCAAACCGCAAATGAAAAATCTTCTTCTGCCCTATCAATCTCAGAAATTCATTTGGCAATTGTTGTTGATCCACCAATCTTTGATTGAGTCCTAAATCTCTACAGCTTGTGCCAAAAAGTTTCTCACCAGATTTACTAATAATCAAAGCATTCATCTCATTGGTTTCGTCCTCAAGGACCAAGTTTAGTTTGTACCTACGTATAAAAGTTTAAATTAGACAAGATTGATCACCAAAGATATATTTCTGAAGCAAAGCCAAAGAAAAGACATGCACAAAAACTCTCAAGTGTTTACTCTTCCTAATTAACACACCTTGAAAATCAATTGACACGAAGTAAGAGAAAAAGAATAAGAAAAACTCATAAAAGAAAAGAATTTAAACAAATTACAACACACAGTGGATAATCTTTTGACTAAATAATGAATGCTGAATATTCTTAGTAAATACTTTGTTTTCTAGCATTATTGTTTTTACACACTGATAATTTAACATGTGCCATGTAAAATAAATGCACAACTTAGATTTTTAAACGCATCATAACATCAAGACTTTGATTAACTAATATCAATTTGAAATTTTCCAATGCCGCTTAAACTGAGATGTATACATCTTTCATTTGTATACACCAATAATTTAACTTCTCTCAAGAAAAATACACTATTATATATTATGACAGCAACAATTTTAACCAAAAACATGTAACGCTTTCTAACTGTATAATATTCAGACTATAAAAATCATCACAACACGAAGAATTTTAACCAATAAATTGCAATATAAGGTATAGGAAAAAAAAGAAAAAAATGTAAGAAATATTTTGTGCAACAAATGATAAAACCTAATTATAACATGTTAAAGATTACCAAGGAGTTGGTAGCTGATCTGCATGTTTTTGGCCAATCAGTTGCCTAGTTGTTGGATCTTTGTGCATTTGTTTGGCACAGTTTAGGCAAGCACTGTACCACCAATCTGTGTGTCAAACCGCTTGACAGATGCCTTGTACATAAATGTTTCGTTCTGTAAAATGATTGAACAAAGACTTGTATGAGCAGGATTAATAATATAGATATTTTTAACCAAATGTGTGAACATGCGCTCATCCATTTTATCAAAAGATAAAGAGATTTAATAAGATGTAATACCTTGTCACATCCCAGCCTGGGCCCCCACCACATTCCAGGGTTGACTCCGCCGTAGCACGATATTGTCCGATTTGGGCCCCGGCCATGCCCTCACGGTTTTGTTTATGGGAAATCACACGAGAACTTCCCAGTGGGTCACCCATCCTGGGAATACTCTCGCCCGAACTCACTAAACTTCGGAGTTCTGATGAAACCCGAAGCCAGTAAGCTCCCAAAAGGCCTCGTGCTAGGTAGAGATGAGAATATACATATAAAGCTTACATGATCCACTCACCTGGGCGATGTGGGATATTACAATCCACCCCCTTAGGGACCCGACGTCCTCGTCAGCACACTTCTGGCCAGGGATTGGCTCTGATACCATTCTGTCACATCTCGGCCTGGGCCCTCACCACATCCCGAGCTCGACTCCACCGTAACACGATATTGTCCGCTTTGGGCCCTGGCCACGCCCTCACAGTTTGGTTTATGGGAACTCACACGAGAACTTCCCAGTGGATCACCCATCCTGGAATGCTCTTGCCCGAACTCGCTAAACTTCGGAGTTCCGATGGAACCCGAATCCAGTGAGCTCTTAAAAGGCCTTGTGCTAGGTAGAGATGAGAATATAGATATAAGGCTTACATGATCCACTGTCCTGGGTGATGTGGAATGTTACATACCTTGTATATGTTGGAAAATATTAGTATTTAGGTTTACTTTAATGTTTAGTTTTCTGGGCTTAGCCCGTTAGCATTAGGGTTTAGGGTTAGTTTATTATAAATAGAGTGCTTTGTTATTCATTAGATATCATGTTAGTCACAATGTAGCCTCTTAGGGTTTTGTAGCCGTTCCGGCATTCTCGGTTGTTTAATAATATTCTTATTATTTTGTAATCTTGTTCGTTGCGCACTCTGATATTCAACTTGGTATCAGAGCAGGTTTCATCCTTCGGGATTTAATCTGCTTTGGGTTGGTATCTGTTGGTTTGTGTTCGTTCATGGCAGATTGTCTAGTTGTGTTTGACAGTTTGCAAAAAAAAAAAAAAAAAAAAAAAAAAAAGTGTTAATTTTTTCAGTTGTGTTGACGGCCTTCTGCTCCTTCCCCGCCGTCCGTATTAGTCTATGGTCACCTGCACGTTTTGACGAAGCTCCGACCCGAGAACCACTTGGATTGAGTCCCTTGAACTCCTGCAAATTAAATCTGATAAACCCGCCGTTCATGTTCCACACCATACTTGCCATCTCCGCTACACCGAAACCTGATCAGTTCCGTCCTCAACCTGCACCTCCGCACCAGACCTATGAACTCGTTTACCCACCACTACGCTGCCTTCACACTGTACCTGCATCTCGTCGCCGCACACATGTCTGCCCGCTACTCTTGCCCACATCAGACCTGCTACGCACTACCACCACCATCTTTCACTGATTGCTGCTGCACCCTGCCATATCTTGAATCCTCTGGAACCACCGAGCCCAGAATCTCGAACTTGATGCCGACCCCTCTACAGAAACACCACTGCTTATTAATCTGAGATTCTGAATTGTTTATTATGGAAGACCACTTGAAAAAAAGGAAGAAGAAAAAGTTAGGGTTTTGAGGCCCACACGGGCAAGGATTAAAACTTGCTGTTTGTTTTTGTGATTGGGCCTTTTGAGGCCCACACGGATAGGTGTTGCAAGTTTGTCTTTCTGTTATTCGAATGCTTGGATTGTAAGCACTTGAGTGATAGTATTTGTATTTGTTTGTTCGTTGCTACAATTGAGATATGAAAATCTCGTCCGTTTAGTGACGGGTTCTTTCCATACTCTCAACTCTAGTCAGTCGGAACCACAATCAGTTTGCCAGCAAGAATCAAGTCAAGTCAAGAATCAAGTCAAGTTTGCTAGTCAAGTCAAGTTCGCAAGTTCACCAGTTCGCAAGTCAAGTCAAGTCAAGTCAAGTCAAGTTTGCATACCTGCCTGTCTGTCTGTCCGTGTTGCGGAGCCTGCCTGTCTGTCTGTCCGCATTGCGGCGAAGCTTGCCTGTCTGTCTGTCCGCCTAACGGAGCCAATCCGCATCTACTTGTTTGCAAACCCATGTCATATACCGCCATGAGTTTGACGGGGGGTGTTGGAAAATATTAGTATTTAGGTTTACTTTAATGTTTAGTTTTCTGGGCTTAGCCCGTTAGCATTAGGGTTTAGGGTTAGTTTATTATAAATAGAGTGCTTTGTTATTCATTAGATATCATGTTAGTCACAATGTAGCCTCTTAGGGTTTTGTAGCCGTTCCGGCATTCTCGGTTGTTTAATAATATTCTTATTATTTTGTAATCTTGTTCGTTGCGCACTCTGATATTCAACTGTATAAATTTGGATCTAAAAAAGCCAACTCTTCAATTGCGACCTTCTTCGCTGTTTGCAAGATTTGAGCTTCACTGGCCTATGTTGTAGAGGGTGGCGATATTTTTAGAGGTTCTATGCATTTGGAAAAGCTATAGAGAATAAAACAGAACATTAGTTCATAAATTTTGTGAGAATAGCCCTTCTTTTATTGTAAAAGCATATAATATATTTTTTAAACAAAGTAAACACACTTACATTGATTTGTATGAATTTACTTCCGGAATATCTGGATCAATGAAGAAAAGTGATGAACCAATGGTGTTCAAGACTATCTTGTCTGTGTGTTGAAAAATTAATGAAAAATTGCATGTTAAAAAACTGCTTAAATATATTAATCTAAGTTTAAAAGTCAAATATAAATTGATTTGAGAATTGCTAGATTTGTCTAAATAATCTCAGTATATTAATCTAATTCTAATTCTAAAACAAATACTGAGAGTGACACCAAACAATGAGAGTGATACCAAATAGTTTAATACTATTGTTTAATCCGTATGTATACATGCAAGAAAAGAGTTGCTAAGCAAGTTCAACTAAATGTTAGCTTTTATATGAAACAATGTAAAAAAATTGATCAAAAGAAGTGAATATGTTTGGGTGACATGTTAAGAAAATATTAGTAGAGTATATATTAAATAATGTTTGAATATAATAAAAAAAGTAATAGTAAATAGATTAGTTTTTAATTAAGTCAAATACCTAGGTACAGCTTGACCTTTAGACTTGTGAAAACCACAACGGCGGGGACAATGCTTCAATGGATAAAGAAACAAAACTTTGAGCAACATCAGCCCACAATGTAACTGTTAGCTCTTCTCCTTTGTGGGAAAAGCAAATTCCAATTTTTTTTTTATTAGGTAAGTAAAAATTGTATTAACCAATCTATCAGTAAGAGAGGTAGTTAGCAGTGTAAGCATTAAACAATCGTTTCATAAAATACACTTGCTGGACAACATTTAAATATTTTGTAATGTAGATAAAAGAAATATGGTGAACAATTTGTCAAGTAATAAAAAGGGTGTAGTACATCAGTTATACGACCCATGATATTTTCCAATTTGACAAAGGGTGTAGTTAGATTGTAAAAATACATTGCACATAACATTGTTAAAAGTTTTTTAATATATGCATATATGTATTATTATTACTTGTAAGAATATCAACTATATTTAGGCGAGGATAGAGTGTGTTATAGTTTTGCAAGAAAAACCGGTGTCGAGGTATGGGTGAAAAGACACTTGTAAGTTTTTTGAAAGTCGTTTTTGTAGTAAAGACAACCTGAGTCTCATGCAAAACAACTTTATATTGACATCTGATTCTGTTGGTATGAAAGTCTGTAATTTCATAACAACTGCCAGCCTAAATTTTTGACGCTATGATTTCATAGTCTATATCAGCTGTAGAGGCTTGGACCGCTTGTTGCTTTATGATTGATGAGACCGGAAAATCAAAAAATGAGAAAAGTTTTAAAATTCAATTAACAACGAAATACAAGGAAGATTTGATTTTTAATAACGTGAGTAAGTATCTATATTTCAAACAAAGAGTTTACACACAGAAAGTATATCAAAGGATCCAAATTATTTTAAGCAGCATTTAGAAAGAAAAAAAAAATTGATTGTAGAAAAATTCAATACCAAAAAGTATTCAAGATGGAAACAATTAAAAAGACCAAAAAAAAAAAAAAGAAAACGAACTGTAAACAGGGATTTTTTTTAAGTGCATAATTCGTGTACTTCTGCTGCCTGTCAACGCATCATACTGCTGAGCTGAAAAAATTTGCAACCTTAATTTTACTAAACCAAACAATAACTTGATATTAAGTAAAGATTATTCATAAAAACATTTTATTTACGTAAATTTATTCCATGGCACAGAAAAATGATAACAATGAAAAATGGTTTCCCCATGGTTCATCATTCTTGTTGTTAGGTTTATTTAAACCCATGAAAAAATATTTTCATACTGTTTCATCAACCAATATGCAATGCAAGCCAGAATATGCACTAGTAGTTCCGGGAAACCTTGGTCTTCATACTCTGCAAACTCGAACCTTGATTTTTCTACTTTTATGTACGGACCAATTGATTGATAGGAGTAAGAGCTATGTTTTCCATCAACTGGAGTCAAATTAAAAAACAAAATGTTAGAAATTTAGAAATGATATGTAAGTCCTGAATCAATTTAAAAAAAATATATATATATATTCTAAATGAGGTCAACCCCATCCTTCTCTTATACTCATCTATCTTCCTTCTGTTTTCCTCCCCCGATTCTAAATCATTCTTCCACCCTTGGTATCTCGATTTTATCTCATCTTAACATTTTATATCCAACCTACAACCCAGCTCTCTTCAATTGTAGTTAAAACAATGAATTGCTTGCATAAGAATGGTGCAAAAAGGTAGAATGCAGTCCAATTGAAAATCGGTCCAATAAAAAAATTCAAACCACAAAAACTCCTCATCTCTCTCTCATCAAACCAAAATTCCCAAATCCAACAGAATTCCTGATCACAACACATACCATAAACTAATAAAACTGTTCGTGACGGGAATTTTCGTGGGGAATGCTTCCTGGCCGACGGGCACACAGCTCCCCGAGAGGTTGGCGCCGGTTGATGCTTTCTGTCGAGCTTCTGCTTTACTGGCGGGCTTGTTGGGCAAAGCCTGTCGGCCAAGGCTGAAAGAGAAGGACAGAGTTAACTTTGAAAGGTGCCTTTGTGAAGCCTTAGGTGTAGGCCTTGAGGCTCATGATCAAGATTAACTTTGAATTGCTCAGGTGTGCCACTACCATCTTCAGCATGGTAGATGTAGAACATATGTTTGAGTTTTAATTATATATATATTCAGATGTTTGAGTTTTAATTATATATATATTCGAGAGACTATGTTTATTAACAGGTGCCTTTGTGGGGCCTTAGGTGTAGGCCTTGAGGCTTCCCATAAATAACTAACTTAGTACTCAAACACATAAGGTTCCTTTTGTGGGTTATATGGGTCTTATAACCATCATACTTCTGATTACCTGAGCTCAAAGAGCAGAATGAATCCAAATAGGTGCCTTTGTGGGGCCTTGAATAGGCCTTGAGGCTTCCCATCAGAATTCATCCCGTACTGGAACGTTCTTGCTCGAGAAATAGGATGAATCCAAATAGGTGCCTTTGTGGGGCCTTGAATAGGCCTTGAGGCTTCCCATCAGAATTTATCCCGTACTCGAACATAGGACCTTTCTTCTTTATCTAGTTACCTATGTTTGAACACAGGACCTCAAGCATCAAAGAAACCAACCATCGCCTCCAAGGATGAACCCTTAGGAGCTGCAATGTATAAAAAGGCTGAAGAATTGAGAAACCTAACCCTTAAAGAACTTGAGGTATAATCTACTTGTATGTCTGCTTAATCTTTCCTGTTTTCACAAAAACCCTGAGCATGGTTTACTTGAGTCAGGCTGCAAGAAACGAAAAGCTCTATCCGCCCAAGGTCTCTTCACCATTTGCTCAAGAGACAAATCTCCCCCCCCCCCAGGTTGATCATTCGAAGGTATACTCCATTTCTCAAACCGTAGGTAACTTTATGATTTCTGGGGGTAATGCTTGATCTTTTCTTTCTTCTGACTTCAACCAGGTCGGGGTATCTGCCCCCTTGCCTAGTCAAGGTTCTCCTTTGATTTCTCCTTCTGTCCTGGAGGCAACTCTATCTTCTCAATTTGATCCATCCACTGGGGTAATGTTGCACTTCGTGGATGAGGACAGTAATTTGGTGAGTAACCATCCTTACAGTGATTTCCCGTACATTGTTTTGATATTAACTTCTATTTACCTCTTCCTCAGCCTTCTTCAATACAAAATCCATCAGTGGCAATAAGAACAAGTGACGAACCCATAGTTCCTGAGATCCCTGTGACTTTAGAAGCAACTACTATGCAGGTGTTTGCCTGCCCGACAGTTACTCTTGATGAACTTCCTTCATCTCCTCAGGGTCGAACTTTGGTAAGGAGATATTTCCTTCCTGTTTTTCTCTTACCATCTGCTTACTAACCATTGCTGCCCTTCCTGGACACTTCCAGGGTATTGGTGAAGGTTCAGGCGTAGTTTCTTTTTCCCCCGTCAATGGTAGGGAGTCTCCTCCTCAACCAGGAATTGGTACTCTTCCTTATGAAACTCCAAGGCTTAGTCAGGTATATTTCTTCCTCCCCAAACTTCCCTTCATTTTAAACTATATATTTAACAATCTGATCTTTTTTTGATCTTTACAGCAAGTTCTTGAAGAAACTTCTCCTCCTCGCTTGGTTCGTAAACCAAAGCTCCCCCGACCTCATTTAAATATTGGGAGTGCTGGGATTGTTCATCCTGGAATGGAGAAGGCCGGAGAGCTAAAAACTGCCCCACCAGTAGGCGCTACTTCATTAGAGGAAAGTGGAGTACGAAGTCCCCCTCTTGCTTCTCTAGCTTAAAAAACTGCTAAGTTGCCCGAACTGTTTGAAAAATTCGGGCAGCTCGAGACAAGGCTGAAATCTTCGAAGCATTCTTCACCTTCAGGTTTTCCAGAGCAGAAGCGAGTTTTCCAAGAATGGGCAAGGAAGGATTTCTCCGCTTCATTTAGCCTTAAGGCCCTTTATGATCTAGAAAAGGTTACGAGTGAGCTTTTCAAAGTCGGCTAACTGTCAAAAACCCAACATGATTCCTTCCTCTCTTTCTTTGAAAATCTGAGGGCTCTTCGGGACCAACATAAGAGAGCAGAAAGACAAGCCAATAGTGTAAGATGTTTCCAGGAGAAGGAATCAAGTACATCTGCTCAGGTAGACAAGTTGATGAATGATGGTTCATTAACAAAAGAAAGAATTGGAGTGGTGACCGCTGAAATCCAAAACCTAGAGGAACAACTGGTTGTTCTTAAGGCTGAGCAAGCAACTCTTCTTGACACCCTCAAAAATCAAATCGAAGAAGTGAAGAAGACAAACTCGGAATTGGAGCATTCTAGATCTCAGCTTGCAAACAACCACACTGTCCTGTCCGAACCTAGTAGGATTTTTACAATCATGCAGACATATCACTCCCGAATAATCACCTTGAGTGAAGATGTAAAATTATTAGACTAGGATCACTTGTAACCCCTCTTTTAGTGGAATGAACATGTACTTGTCTTTTACTTGCTTTTCTTCTGGTCCTTGTCTAAACTTTTTTTTTTCTTTTCGGGCAACTATTTGCCCCCTTTTCTACCTTCTCCTTTATTTGAGTGAGGGTGTGGTGACGACCTGAGATCCATCTTTTCCTTTTATCGTACCAACTGATGACACTGGCTCCTCCATCTAAACCAGATGAATCGCGTTGATAGGAGCTTCCGGGAAAGGATTGGTATCCACCATCATACTAGCTTGTGGCTTGTCAAGTAACAACTTTCCCTTCACTATAAGGTCTTGTACCCAATCTCTGAATTGGACACAATTGGTTATAGAATGGTTGAAGGTATAGTGTAACTTGCAATACTTCTTTCCCCTCAGCTCTTCTGGTTTGGGCATCTTTTTCGTACTGTCGGGCCCGATCACCCTTGCCCGCACCAGTTCTTCATAAATCTCAGGTGCTTTTGCCAGATCGAACGAATAGCTCTAGTATTTGGGAGGCTTCATCGGGACAAAGCCTCAATCATTCATCACAATCTTCTGGTCCTTGATGGGCTGAACTAATCTTTTTACCGTCAATGGTTTGAAATGTGTAATCATCTCAGCAGCACACACCTCGATTTCCTCTCTATCATGATCGTCCTCCTGCTCTGGCCCAATTTCTCCTACCTCCACATGATGAATTGTAGCTTTGTTTTTGTAGAAGGGAAGAGTTTTGGACGTATGCTTCACTTGTTGTTCTTCTAGCAATAGCTTCACATATCTTGTGGCAGCAATGACTAATTCCTGTAGCTCATTAAATTGTGTATCATAAAATCTTTTCCTCAAAGGTAATTTCAGAGCCCTTTGAGTAATTGATATGAGCTGAGCTTGGTTAACAGGGAATTGGCACCTCATCCTTGTCTTCCTGAACCTCATCATGAAGTCTTCTGTGGACTCATGCTCGTATTGTTTGACTTCAACCAGATCATTAATAGTCATTTCTGGTTCTATTCTGTAAAATTGTTCATCGAAAGCCATCTCAATTTGCCCCCAGTTGGCAATAGAGTTAAGGGGTAATAGAGAATACCACTGGGATGCAAGCCCTGCCAACGAATTTCCAAACAACCTTAACTTGTAGTTCGAGTTGTTTTCATATGCCACACAATGATTAGAGAACTTGAAAATGTGATCTCTGGAGGACACACTACTGTCTTCACCCGTGAATGTTGAGAATGCGGGCATCTTGAAGTTGAGAGGAAATGGATTCTGTTCATCAATGTATTCAGGATAAGGCTTTTGATAAGTAATCCTGAATACTGGGCGAGCTCGTGGTTGAGCATTTTGAACCACTGCCCTCCTCAATTTGGCCAATTCATCCCTTAGTTGTTGAGTAGCTATATTATTCTGGAAGAGAAGGGCGAACTCGTCCTTCGGGCTTCGATCATTGCCTATGAATGCTTCTTTCTTTGATTCAGGCTTCCTCCAGTTGGTTCCCCCTCCCTTATGAGCCAATGGGGGTGGCCTATAAGGAAGAGGTTTGTCTGGGACTGCGGAGCTTTCTTTTTGGCTGGACTCTCCCGTTGTTATGGGCATCCCATAGTTTGTCCTTTCCTGCTCGCTTTGCTTCCTGTTATTAAATGTTAACAACGGGAAGCTAGGAAACTCTTTCCCTATGACCGGCTCTATCACGGGTTGACTTTCTTCAGGAACTGCTTTCTTCTTTCCCCTATCCGCTTCTTCTTCTAATAGTGGAAATAGGGGAATGACTGGCTCACTTCTGATAGTAACCTGGTTCATCCCACTCCCTTGAGCGCCTTTTGGAGTGGAAAACTCCAGATCCAGCCTTCTCTGTAAATTTCTTGTTAAGGTACACAATCTACTAACTTCCCCCTTGGTCTCCAAAGAGATTTTTTCCATACTTCTCAGTACTTGTATCATAGTAGCCTGTAATTCCTCATTCGTTCTTTTTCCTTCCGACTTCCCGGATAAAGATGGGCTTTCTAGGACCACCTGTCCTAATGGGGAAGAAGGATTTCCTGATTGCTCTGTCATTATTAGCAAATGTTGAGAAGAACCATTCTTCGTACTCTTTTTGCAAATCTTATGGCCTTTTTTCTTTTCTTGGACATACAAGATCCACACAAATGCAGTCCCACCGGGCGTGCCAAAACTATGTTCGTGACGGGAATTTCCGTGGGGAATGCTTCCTGGTCGACGAGCACACAGCTCTCCGAGAGGTTGGCGCCGGTTGATGCTTTCTGTCGGACTTCTGCTTTACTGGCGGGCTTATCGGGCAAAGCCTGTCGGGCAAGGCTTGTCGCGCAAGGCTGAAAGAGAAGGACAAAGTTAACTTTGAAAGGTGCCTTTGTGAAGCCTTAGGTGTAGGCCTTGAGGCTCACGATCAAGATTAACTTTGAATTGCTCAGGCGTGCCACTACCATCTTCAGCATGGTAGCTGTAGAACGGATGTTTAAGTTTTAATTATATATATATTCGAGAGACTATGTTAGTTATTAACAGGTGCCTTTGTGGGGCCTTAGGTGTAGGCCTTGAGGCTTCCCATAAATAACTAACTTAGTACTCAAACATATAAGGTTCCTTTTGTGGGTTATATGGATCTTATAACCATCATACTTCTGATTACTTGAGCTCAAAGAGCAGAATGAATCCAAATAGGTGCCTTTGTGGGGCCTTGAATAGGCCTTGAGGCTTCCCATCAGAATTCATCCCGTGCTGGAACGTTCTTGCCCGAGAAATAGGATGAATCCAAATAGGTGCCTTTGTGGGGCCTTGAATAGGCCTTGAGGCTTTCCATCAGAATTTATCTCGGCTTCCCATCAGAATTTATCTCGTACTCGAACGTTCTTGCCCGAGAAATAGGATGAATCCAAATAGGTGCCTTTGTGGGGCCTTGAATAGGCCTTGAGGCTTACCATTAGAATTCATCCCGTACTCGAACGTTATATGGTCATCATACTATAATAGAAATAAAACTAAGTGGCAGGTCGATTGCGCCCCAAGTAACTTCGAACTTCTTGTTTATCAAAGCTTGTCGTGGATGGGTTAAGTCCACATCAGGTTCTTTTTTATGCGTTGAGGCCAAAGACTTTTTAGGGTGATCAAATCTTATATGCCCGAGGGCTTAGAACTTAGATCTGGCTTGAACTGTGAAGACATATTCAAATCGGATTCAAGTGCTGAGAGAGTCTTTTAACTTGGATACAACTTGAAATAACTTGGATACAACTTGAAGTATACAACATATTGCTAGGCTAATGAATGAAAAGACAAAGACAAAGAAGGTCGGGCAAGGCTGATCGTCTTGCAACTTCCTATGTGGGTTAACAGAAGGTTTGAAGGCTTAGAAAAGGGGTTGGGAAATGAGTTTGCAGAAAGAAAATCGATACTACAGCAGGCGTTGAACAGGGTAGCAGAGCTATTACAAAGAGTTTGTCCCGAAAAGGATGAAGGCTTGGGCTGACTACAGCTTCGTTTTGAAGGCAAATCTGTCTTTGAGCAGAGTTTGTGCTTCTGTTTGTTTGTTTGAGTGTTTTTTATTCTGACTTCTCTTTCTCCTTTTATAGCCACCTTGGCTTAGCCTCCTGTAGCAATAATCTTGCCCGAATGCAGTTTGAAGGATAATGACTCATCATCTATTTACTTGTACTGCCATCATAAAGTCTTTTGGGCTGATTAGCTGGCTGGTCTATACCACTTGGCCCTTGGGTAGGTGAGCAAGTGGTGCAAATGATTTGCACCTAGTCGGGAAAGGTCCTTTCTGCTTTCTAAGTCTGGGCTGAGCTTCGGGCTTTTCCTTCTCTTTTTGGGCCAACTCCCTTCTAAGCCCAAAGTTTAAGTTTCAACCCAAACAAAAACATTTTACTCAAATAGCGATTAAATTTTAAAAATTTAAAATTAAAGAGAACTAAATGCATATATTTAGAAAGAAAAAAAATGGAATGTTTCCATATGTAAATCTCACCCTCAACAGTTTTAGAACGCAGTTATCCCACAGCAAACAGAAGGTGGAAAATGTTGTCCCAGCACAAACACAACCTGCAAAACAAACAAACCAACACACACAAAAAAAAAACCAAATGATCAACGATAAAATTTAGAAACCCCACCACACAAAATCGAAAGAATAACATAAAAATTACCAATAAAAGTTAGCAAAAACACACACGGTCTGACAATAAACGACTTAACACCAATTATGGCCTCAAACCCAAACAAAATCCCAAATTAGTTTAAAAAAAATAGTGAAAATGAACTGAACCCATTCCTCTATCATATTCCTTTCATCTGTTTCCTATCCCTAATCCCAAATCTCTCTTCCATTCTTTCTCTGCCCTTTTTCCCTCACCCTCAATCCCATTTTCTTCCAATTCTATAATAAAAACCACATGCATAAACACGCTAGAAATTTGCCAGAACCCACAATATAGCGTAACTAAAAATCTCACTGATTGGTACACCCAATCGGTTCAAGAGCTGAAAATAGAAATAATTGAAAACAGTGCAAGGAAATTTTAAAAGGAAAGGGAGAAAGGTTGAGAATAAGGGAAGAAAGGTCTTTTCATTCATTCATCGTTCCCACCATGGGTCAGATAGCTACATATTTATATCCAATCAAAAGGGGAAACACTAGCTCAATGGTAAACACCATTAATGTTGTGTTGTTCCAAGAGACTGAGGGCTTGGGCCTGATACAAGGCAGGGCAAACATTTACATAAGAAGCATAGGCTGAGAGAGAAGTGTTAGGCTCAATGGGCGTATTCTAACAACTCCCCCTTGAAACGAGACATGTCCTTAGGTCTTGAAGTCAGGATAATGAGCAAGAATGTCATATGCTACTTCCCAAGTAGAGTCCTCGGTTGGGAGTGCTGCCCATTTGATTAACCACATAGTTACTGCAACATTTTTCCTTTTGAACAGTTCTCTATCCAAGATGGCTTATGGTTACCAATGGAAAGCAACTGTAGAGTCTACTAAGGGCAGAGGTAGGGAGTAGTAAACATTGTGTCGCCCTTCTTTTTCTTGAGCAATGAAACATGGAATACTGGGTGGATTTTGGAATCTGGTGGCAGCTCCAGGCGATATGCCACTGTGCCAATACGCTCCTGTACTTGGAATGGACCATAATATTTTGGCACAAGTTTGTTAAATGGTCGAGCAACCACCGAGTGTTGACGATAAGGCTAGAGCCTGAGGTATACCCAATTGCCCACATCAAGTGTTCGCTCTGTTTGCCTTTTATCATATACCGGTTTCATGCGATTATGGGCCAGTTGCAAATTAGCGCGCAGCAGGCGGAGAAGTTTGTCTCGGTCCCTTAATGCCTGATCAATCGAGTGCACGATAGTGGTGCCTGGTAGGTAAGATTGGACTGAAGGTGGATGAACCCCGTACACTGCTTGGAAAGGTAACATGCGAATGGCTGAGTGGAACATGGTGTTGTACCACCATTCTGCCCAGAGAAAAAGTGTAGCCCAGTGGTGCGGTTTATCAGCTGTAAAGCAGCGAAGAAAATGTTCCAAGGTTCGATTAAGTACCTCGGATAAGCCGTCAAATTGAGGGTGGTAGGTAGTGCTGTGGCAAAGTTTAGTGCCCTAGAGTTTAAAAAACTCTTGCCAAAAATGACTAAGGAATGTTGGGTCGCGATCCGAGATAATTGATTTGGGCATGCCATAGAGATGAAAGATTTCCTTGATGAAAATGGTAGCAATAGAGGCAGTTGTATATGGGTGTTTGAGCGGGATGAAATGGCCATATTTTGTAAGGCGGTCCACCACAACCAAAATGACTGTATGACCATTGGAAGAGGGTAAACCTTCAATGAAATTGACTGCAATATCCTGCCAAATGCCCTCAGGGATGGGGA